>NC_052474.1:6881118-6986986 GCF_009730915.1 Dioscorea cayenensis subsp. rotundata | reverse complement strand
GTTAAGAGAGTGAAAAAATGCAGGGGTGATAGCACGCTAGAGATAGCAGCGAGTTTTCGCTGAGGTTGGTTGTGCAGGAGGCGGCAAATTCAGCTGGTGTTTGGAGGGTCGAAGCGATGTCGTTGACTAAAATTTGGTGGCGCACGTTAGGGACTTGCGAGCTTGATTTCCACCAGACGGTTTGTGATTTGGCTTCTCTAGCTCAAGATATGAGTCGGAGCAGGAAGCTACGAGAATATTGCTTTTTGTTTCCAATATAGCTTGTTTTAGCTCTTGTTTTTGGTCAAGTTGTATTTTTATTTATGCTCGTTCTTGAGACTCTCTTGTACCCGAATTTGATCATAGTGGAGCTTGGATTGGTCAAGATTGACCCGTGGTTTTCACGCTTGATTTAAGGGTTTTTCACGTAAAATTTGGTGTCTTTGTGTGATTACTGATTTTGAGTGCTTTGTTAGGTTGCTTTCTCCTTCATCTAGCAAGCTTGGAGATTGTTTATTTGTTTACAATCTATTGAGATTGTTGCTTAATTCCATCGAGTGGTATCGCAGGCAGGGTTCTCAATCTTTGTGATCATGGTGGTTTTATTGCTTGAATGAGTGGAGCCAAATACAAAGCAGGGATGATTAGTTTGAATGGAAGCAATTATCATCTTTGGAAAGGGAAAATGAAAGATTTGTTGTTTGTCAAAAATATGCACTTACCTGTGTTTGCTGCGAAGAAGCCAGATTCAAAATCTGATGAAGAATGGGCATTTGCATCAACAAGTTTGTGGGTTTATTCGGCGATATGTTGATGATAATGTTTACTAATCATATTGCTAATGAGATTGAAGCCAAAAATTGTGGGGAGAAGATTGAGTCTTTGTATGCTTTCGAAGTCGGGAAACAAACAAGTTTGTATTTGTTGAATTCCATGATGAATTTGAGATATAAAGAGGGAACTTCCATATCGAGATCACTTGAATGTGTTTTCGAGGCTTCTTGATCCGTTGTCGGGGATGAGTATTAAATTTGAGGATGAAATTCTTGGACTTTAGTCATTGAACACACTACGGATACATGGGAGACATTTCGGGTCTCAATAATAAATTACGCTCGGGTGGTGTGGTGTCTCTAGAGTCGGTTAAAGAGTAGTACTCTTAATGAGGAAATGAGAAAGAAGGCTCAAGGTTCTTCTTCTCAACCAGAGGTTCTGCTTCATGAAGATCGGGGGAGAAATCTTCATAGAAATCAGAAAGGTAGAGATAAAAGCTGAAGCAAGTCCAAGTCGGGATACTAAGGATGTTGAGTGCCATTATTGTCACAAAATGGGGCATATAAAAAGGAATTGTTTCAAATGGAGCGAGAAAAACAAGGGAAAGAGCAAGCGGGAGAAGAAGGATCAAGATGGTGATTACATGATCTGCTGCTCTCGATGATTTGGTCTTTACTATGAGACTGATATAATCAACATTGTATCCCGATGAGTTAGTCGGGTTGTGGATAGTGGTGCTACTTTGCAGTGTGGCCTAAGGAAGAAATTCTTCACATCTTTCAATCTGGAGATTTTGGCTCATTGAAGATGGGTAACGAGTGGCATTGCAAAGGTGGTGGTATTGGAGATGTGTGTCGCAAAACTACCATGGGTATGAAGCTACTTCTAAAAAGATGTAAGGTATGTCTCACGATGTTACTGAATCTTATTTTCAGTTAGGGGAGACTTGATGATGACTGGATATGACAAACTGCTTTGGTGGTGAAAAATGGAAACTTACCAAAGGAAACATGGTTGTAGCCCGTGGAAATAAAGATTCTAAGTTGTATTGGTTGAAACGTATTGTTCCTAGTGATGATGTGAATGCGATGAGATATGGAGGCATCTTACTTATGGCGCAGAAGACTTGGTCGTATTAGTGAAAAAGGATTGTCTAGCTTGGCTATGTGCTTCGAGGATTGAAGAATGCGAGTTAGAGAGATGTTCTCACCTGTATGGCAAGAAAACAAAACAGGGTATCCTTTAAGAAGCATCCCTCTTCAAGGAAGTCGAGTTGCTTGAGTTAGTACATTCGGATGTTTGTGGACCTTTAAAGGTAAAAATCTTATGGTGGTGCCTTATCTTTCGACATTCATTGATGATCATTCCAGAAACTTTTGGGTCTATGCTTTGAAGACCAAAGATCGGTGCTTGAAAAAAATTGAGGAAATACCATGCCTTGGTTGAAAGACGATCGGTAAGAAGCTCGAATGTATCGGGAGTGATAACGGTGGTGAGTATTGTGGATCTTTTGATGCATCTGCATGACAACATGGAATCGGACACGAGAAGACACCTCCCAAAAACTCCTCGGGTTAATGGTGCAGCGAGAGAATGAGCAGAACATTGATGGAAAAGAGTTAGATGCATGCTTTCAGAAGCAAAGTTACCTCAAATGTTTTGGGGTGAGGCGTTGTGTGCGGCGACACATGTGATCGATCTTAGTCTGTTGTGGCCTTGAAAGGTGATGTGCCAGATAAAGTATGGTTTGGAAAGGATGTTTCCTATGACCACTTAAGAGCTTTTGGTTGCAAAGCATTTGTTCATATTCAAAAGATGAGAGGTCTAAGCTTGATGAGAAGACTAGGCGATTGTATCTTCATGAGGCTATGGTCATAATGATGAGTTTGGGTATAGGCATGATGATCCGATGAAGAAAAAGCTGGTTAGAAGCCGTGATGTGGTATTCATGGAAAACCAAATGCTTGATGACATTGATAAGGTGGGGCAGAAAGATCCCTTGAAGACTTATGAGTTAATAAATGCATAGCCAATTCATGTTACACCAAATCTAGAGACAGTTGATATTGATGTTCAGAATGATGATCAACAACTTGGAGATGAATTAGATGTTCCAAGAATGGATGTGCTGAGATACAACCTGAAAGCAACATGAAGGTAAACACGAAGATCCACCTCAAGTTTCGCTTAGAAGGTCTAACGAGAGAGAGACATGTGTCCACGGATATCCATCGATGAGTATGTGACCTTGGTGATGGGGGAGAACCCGAGAGAATTTACAAAGAGGCCATAGAAAGTGAAGAAAAAGCGAAATGGATTACATGCGATGGAAGATAAAAATGAAATCCTTAGATGACAATCATACATTTGATATAGTCAGAGTTGCCTAAAAGGCAAAAGAGCCTTAAAGAATAGATGGATTTCTGAGGGTGAAATATGAAGGAAATTCAGCATCTCCTAGATATAAAGCTAGATTGGTGGTGAAAGGTTTTAGTCAAAGAAAGGGGATCGACTTTGATGAGATTTTTCTCACTTTGTTGTGAAAATGACATCTATTAGAACTGTGTTGGGTTTAGCTGCAACTCTTGATTTGGAAGTTGAGCAAATGGATGTCAAAATTGCATTCCTCCATGGTAATTTGGAGGAGGAAATTTATATGGAACAACCTGAGGGTTTCAGGGTGCAAGGTAAAGAAAATCATGTGTGTGCATTGAAAAAAGAGTTTGTATGGTTTGAAACAAGCTCCGCGACAATGGTATAAGAAGTTTGAATCGGTTATGATTGAGCAAGGCTATAAAAAGACTACTTTTGATCATTGTGTCTTTGTGAGCAAGTTTCTTTGATGGTGATTTTTATTATCTTGCTATTGTATGTTGATGACATACTTATTGTTGGGAAAGATTTTTCTAAAATTGATAGGTTAAAAGAAAGCGACTCGACGACTCATTTGCTATGAAGATTTGGGATCAACAAAGCAGATATTGGGTATTAGTATTGTGCGTGATAGAAAAGAGAAGAAGCTTTGGATGTCTCAAAAGAAGTATATTGAGAAGGTCTTTGGAGAGGGTTCGACATGGGAGCGTCTAAGTGCATGCAAGCACTCCTCTAGCTGCACATTTCAAAGCGAGTGTTAGTCGAGTCCTTGGTCGAGACCGAGAAGGTTGACATGGAAGGTGTTCCTTATGCATCTAGCTGTTGGGAGTTTAATGTATGCCATGGTGTGTACTAGACCGACATTGCTTATCTTTGTTAGCAATGTTAGCGATTTCTCTCAAATCCGGTGAGAGCATTGGAATGTAGTGAAATGGATTATGAGGGTATCTTAAAGGGAACTTCGGACTTGAATCTTTGTTTTGGTGGTGAGAAGCTTGTGCTTGTCGGTTATCTGATTCGATATGGTGTGAGCGTTGATTCTAGAAAGTCCACTTGGGTATTTGATCAAGTTTGCGGGGGAGTTGTGGCTGGCGATCTAGATTGCAAAAGTGTGTTGCAGTTGTCCATGGCGAGGCGGGGAGTTCATTGCCATCACGAGAGCACGCGAATTGCTTTGGCTTAAAAGTTCTTGCTTGAACTTGGCTATACACAAGAGAGTGCGTCTTATATTGTGATAGTCGAGTGCGGTTTATCTTGCCAAGAATCAAACCTTTCATTCCAACTCAAAACACATTGATGTGAGGTATCATTGGATACGAGATGCATTGGATCGCGAAGTTGTTGGAGTTGGCTAAAGTTCATACGGATGACAATGGTGTCGACATGTTGACAAAAGACTTTGCCAAGAGGCAAGTTTGAGGTTCTGACGTATGATCGTAGGGATGGCGGTCGCCTCCACATAGTCGTGAGGGGAGATATGTTGGGTATTGGGCTCTGCTCCTATGTGGAGAAAAAGCCCAAATGGTCCAAGCCCATTAGGGTTCACTTTATTAAGTGTTTTCCATCATATTAGGGTTAAGAGAGTGAAAAAAATTTGGGGTGATAGCCGCTCAAGAGATAAAAAGCAGTAGATTTTTGCGAGGGTTCGGATTTGGCGGGGCGAGCAAATTCAAAATTTGGTGTTTGGAGGGTCAAGCGATGTCGATTGAGCTAAAATTTGGTGGGCAGCGTTCGGGACTTGCGAGCTTGATTTCTACGGGAGCGGTTTGTGATTTGGCTTCTCCTAGCTCAAGATATGAGAGTCGAGCAAAAGCTACAGAATATTACTTTTGTTTTCCAATATAAACTTTGTTTTAGCTATTGTTTTGGTCAAGTTGTATTTTTATTTATGCACTTCTCCTAATCTCATGACAAACACCCCCAACCCAAACCCAAACTCATTTAAATATACACTTTTGTCACTTCCCCCTTTGTTTCCTTATATCACAATAACAACCCCATTTATTATCTAATAATAAATATATAATAATAATAATAATTAATAAGTCCCGTTTATTATTATAATCTCTCATCAATTTCAAGATTTCCCTTTCTTTTGCATTAACTCAACTCACGTCTCTTTCCCACTAGAAACCAACTCCTCACCAGCTCATCCCTTCCGTTCTTTACCCAAAAGTACAAATCTTGATGTAAAATGGACGGTCAAGATTGAAAGAACATCTCTAGATCTTGTCTATCTTTTTCCACTGGCCCCCAGCGCCACCACGAGCGCACCACTCTCATGCGTCAATCCTTCCGCCATTCTCGCCTTCCCTTCTTCTTCTTCTTCTTCTCTACTTCCCCTACTCGTCGGTGGTGCTCTCGCCCGCAACGATCACCGCGCGATGTTCTTCGTCTTCCTCCTCTCGCTCCCGGTTCTCCTCGCCTCCGCGCTCTCCGAACCATACGGTACTTTCATCGAACACCTTAAGTGCATTTCGAGTAGAAGCTAACAACTAGTGTTTGGCTTGGTTTGCAGGTGTTTCCTACTCTATAGACTGCGGCGGCACTGCTAACTTCACTGGTGAGTTCGGCCGGCCATGGATTGCCGACCGCTTCTACTCCGCTGGGTCTCAGGGACTGGTTGCTGAGCCACAACGCTTTTCGCAGCCGCAAGAGCGCACTCTCCGCTTCTTCCCGTCCGTCTCCTCCGGTAAGAAGAACTGCTACTCTGTCCCTGTTCCCCCTGGCCGCTACTACATCCGCACCTTCACCATCTACGACAACTACGATAGCAAGGTTCATCCCCCTAGCTTTGACGTCTCCGTCGAGGGTACTCTCGTTTTCAGCTGGCGGTCCCCTTGGCCGGATCCTTTACCTCGCACTGGCGCCTACTCGGATCTCTTCGTGCATGTTGTTGATGGTCTCGCTGATGTTTGCTTCTACTCAATCGCTACGGATCCACCGGTTATTGCCTCTCTTGAGATCGCTCAGGTTGATCTTCTCTCCTATGACTCTACTACTACTGGCCTTGATCTTATTCTCGTCAACTATGGCCGCTTCTCTTGCGGCTCCGAACTCTTCGGTCCCGGCTTCACCAACGACACTGACCGCTTCTGGCGCGTCTGGCAATCGGATGTTGAGTTCCGAGAACCTAATGTTAAGATAAAGGCATTGTCTGCTGGTGGCCGGCGAGTGTTCGGCACCAACCAGGCCCCCAATTACTTCCCTCCTTGGCTTTACCAGACGGCCATTACAACCATCTCTGCCAATGCGGCGCTCGAGTATCTCCTCCCGGTTGACACGAGGCTTGACTACATGCTCTGGTTTCACTTCGCTGAGATAGACTCCGGGGTCAACGCCGCTGGCCGCAGGGTGTTCGACGTTGTGATTAACGAGAAGAATGTGACCAGAATCGATATATTCAAGGAGGTTGGAGGATTCACAGCGTTCAAATGGCATTACGTGGCTGAGAACCTCACAAGCACGCCACTCAGTGTGAAGCTTGTTCCAGTAATTGGGAAGCCAATAATGAGCGGACTGGAAAACTATGCCATGGTTCCACTTGATCTTTCTACTGTTCCAAGACAAGGTATTCAAAAACCTCCTTTTTTTCTTTTAAAAAAACATACAGGGAAATAGATTGCCACAGTTGCTTATGGAATTAGTTATCGATGATGAGCAGTGGCCGCTATGAGAGCATTGAAAGAATCATTGAGAATACCAGACAGGATGGGTTGGAATGGGGACCCTTGTGCTCCTTCGACTTGGGATGCTTGGGAGGGGGTTACCTGTCATCACAGCGAGGACCGCTTAAGCCTTGTTGTTACACAACTGTGAGTATCATACTTCATCTACTGTCAAGTTAGAAATTTTTTTGGTAGAAGCATGTCACTACAGTAGAAAGATAGTAACTTGTCTGCAATTTTTAGTTGTAGATCAAGTGTAGTGGCCATATTTAAGTTGTATGATTAGTTCAACGTAATGCTCTAACCAGTTTAATAAGGATCATATTCTCAATTATTACTTCAATTGTATTGTTAGAGTGTCTGTTTCAGATAATAGTTCATATGGTGCGTGATTGCGTTACATGAATTGGCAGTTTTAATCATTTAGTCTCTTGAAATCTTTCTTTGATTGTGACAGGGATCTTGCTAGTCAAGGGTTGAAAGGCTATATTAGTGATCAGATTAGTCTTCTGGCTAACTTGGTAAGCTTGTAAGTATCAAGTTGTTTTGTTGGTAATTTCTTTTGTCCCCATGTATTTTTAATCCTCTAACAAATTGGCTATATATTTTTTATCTTCCCTGTTTGCTCCAATTTCTTTCTATTGCTCATGTATTCATATTCTATATCTAAGAATTATTCTCTCTTCAAGATAGTCTATGCCATTTTTGTGTGTTATTTTGTGGTGTTAGTTGCTGCGAAGATTTTTTCTTACCCTTCTATGGTTTCACACAACTTTCCTTGTTAATGTATTTGATTTAGTGCAGACTAGGTGCACATTTTTCTCCTGGATAACAACATTATGTGTTTTTGTTGTAACTCTTCATATTTTTTTTTCCTTTATTCAGTTGCTTTCTGCTTCTCTTGCTTTTAGTCTTCACCAAATTTTGTGTTTCATTTTGGCCATTAATGCTGTACATGCTTGATCTTTTTATGTGACGCATCTTTGTTTCATCAGAAATTTGAGTTCTAATTCTCTTGGAGGAAGTTTGCCATCTGGTCTTGGTCAGGGATCTCTTGTGAAATTGTAAGTTACTGATTGTTCTCAACTGTGAATAACTTAATTTGAGCTTTTAATTGCCTCGATGATTGTTGCTTTTAATTGCATTTCATTCACTCAACATTTGGTTTCATGGCCTCCACTTCTTGTCTCTGGAGTTGCCACATATTAATGCTGGTCGCTCCTGAATTGATGCATCCAAGATCTTATCAATGACTTCAATTGGCACACACAAGCCCTGATGTATTTTGTCAAATGCAGAAGTCCAATTTGGAACATAACTTAGGGGGCGTTTTCACATTACCGCGAACCAAACGCCCCCTTAGTGTTATTGACCAGATGTTTTTAATTCATTTCTTCAATCACTATGTGCATGATATATGCATGCCTTGGATTGAGCCTAGGATTCTTCTGTTCTGGAGAAACAAAAGTTCTGTGTTCAAAGTTGAGGATAATTTCAATGCTGATACGATATGAGAGCAGGTCAGAAGGTATAGTGGACTTAGACATGGAGAAGAAGTGTTATGGAGGCTGTTGATTGATACCTGAATATATGCAGTTAGTAGAGGAGAACTGTAACAGAGAATAAACAATAAGAGGGGCTCAGAAAGTATTACATCATAGAGTTAGACATGGAGAAGAATTCTTACTTAGGGATTTGGTTGATAGCTGAGTCTATGTAACCAATGCAAGACAAATAAAATTAGCAAGATCAACATATTTGATGCCTGAGGTTACAATATTATTTCTGCAAAGCATGCTACCGTAGTCAAGTTTATGCTTTTGTTAAGGATTCAGCATATAGCTTACTGGGCTGCTGCTAATAGGGAAAGTTAATGCTGCCATTTACATTGTCCCGTCTGTATGAAAATTTCCTTGGAAAATTATATGTTTTCTCTCCTAAACTCAGTTATTATCATGAGCTACTTCATATGCCATATTCCTTATTGCTTTATTTTATTACAGGGATTTGTCATCAAATCAAATTTCTGGGGGCATTCCAGAGAGCATGGGTTCATCAAATCTGCAAGTTGTGTAAGCAGATCTCTTTAATTAGGAACTTTTTATTTTTTGCATGAAGTAGTAGTTACTATGTCTACAGTCTATTCTACTATTGTTTTAAGGATCTGACTATTCATTAGATGTTAAGTTTTCATGTAAATATTTAGGAATTTGATTAGGTGAGACTTGTGATATAAAGCCATCAAATAAAAGCAATTTTCCCCATATGTATAAGTGGGAATCTTTTAAAGCACTCTTCAAACATTAGGGGATTGCCTTCCTTTGGTTGTTACAAATTATAATCCTAGATAAATGAGACTTTCTTGGTGCCAATTGTTTCCTTTTCTGATTAGTTGCTTTTGTTCTAAGAAAAGGACAAATGACGATTTGGTTAATCCAGCACTATGAAATAAGATGAACTTATTGTATTATGGATCTAAAATTTTTGACCTTAAGACTCCTATTTATTTTTACCATGTTTATTATCTTTTTTGGTACTCAGGTTGTTGAACAGCAATGAATTAGATGGCCAAGTGCCTGACAAACTCTATTCAATCGGTGTGCATGGTGGAGTGATTGAGTATGTTATCCTTCATGCTTCTATATTCATTTTTGTATTACAGTTGTTAAGTAACATACATTAGGCTGAAACTTGTTTGAACATAGTTTCTTGTATGCTTGTCCTATTATGGATGTTCAGGCCATCTAGATGCTTTCACTGTCTTCTAGTTTAAGGCAAATATCTTTGGATATGCTGCTTCTGACAAAGTTAGGGTCTTTGTCTTCGATTTACTCATTTTCAGAAAACAATTTTATTATGTATCCTTTTGCTTCTTTTGAAAAATGTTTACAAAACAAACGGGCCCTTGCATTTTCACTCTTCAACAGAAAAATAAAATAGGCAACTTATGGTTATATCTTATCATCTCTTTTGATTGGAAGCAGGAATAATTTACTCCTAAAATTCAGCACAAGTAGTTCTCAGATAGCGTCATCCTGTTCACATGTTATACTATAATCAGTAGAACAATATCTGTATAATCACATTATTTGTCTCAGTGGTTCATGAGTAGAGTTTGCCTTATAACCAGGCATCAGGTAATAGATTTCCTCTAGTTCAAGTCTTGGACGAGGACTGGTCAAATATAATTTTATGAACTTGGATGTGATTTGTATGACAAATGATAGAAAAGATCCCATCCGGATTTGACTAGGTTGAAACTAGAAAGACTATCACATGAACTTGGATGTGGTTTGTATGACAAATGATAGAAAAGACAGGTAATAGATTTCCTCTAGTTCAAGTCTTGGACGAGGACTGGTCAAACATAATTTTGTGAACTTGGATGTGATTTGTATGACAAATGATAGAAAAGATCCCATCCGGATTTGACTAGGTTGAAACTAGAAAGACTATCACATGAACTTGGATGTGGTTTGTATGACAAATGATAGAAAAGAACCCATCCGGATTTGACTAGGTTGAAACTAGAAAGATTTTCACATGTGAAATGACTAAAATACCACTAAGAAAACACTTGAATGTAACCCAATGACATAGCTGGAGAGTTACAAAACCAACTTATGGGAAATGTGGATCATTTTCCGGATGCACAATTTTGATGTAGAAACATTATTAAAAAAAAAAAAAGGTAGATTCATCTTTTTGTAGTTTCTACTTCTGTTTAGTCCCAATGATGTTTTCATTCTTCTCACAATAATCAAATTTATTAATCCATGTCAGTTTAGTGTCTTGGCACATTGTTTTACTTTTTCTAGGATTGAGCTTTCCTAAGACTTGCGAGGGGTGCATTTCTCTTCGATTCCCTATTTCATCTCTTTTTTTTTTCACTAGTCTGTCAGGTAACAAAGGTCTATGTGGTGTACCTTCTCTACCTGCATGTCCATTTTTTTGGGAAAAAGGAAATTTGTCAACTGGTGGCAAGGTTGCAATTGGGCTGGCATGTGGTGTTTTTCTCATCGTGTTGCTCTTGCTGATTTACATACTCTGCATAAGGCGGGGAAGACATGATTATGATTTTGCTCCTACTCAAGGTTTAACATGTAAGTTTAGTTTCTTGGGTTCTCAATCTGTTCTTTATATTTTCCCTCAATTAACTTGCTTATACTTTATATAAGAATCTTCGTTTAAACGAACTTAACACCCATGCTCAATTAATTGAACAACTTAAGATAGCTTGGCACCTTCTCTTCAGATATGCACCCATGAGGCATTTTCAATTAATGAAATTTCTGAAACTGCCAATATTGTGAAATAATCCTCAAGAAACTAGCAACTCCCATTGCAAAAATACTACACATTCTTGTTGCTTGACATACTTATATATACACATTGCATTCTTCAATTTATGTAACTTCTTGTACCACAGTTGTACTACTACTGCCTTCTAATTTATCTTTGTTCCAGCCATCTCAGCAATTGCAGCAAAAAGAAATAGATACCAAAGGCAGAAGTCATTAATGTTTCTTGAAATGGAGACTCCCAATTCTAATGGATTGCCAGTTACCTCAAATCTTCGGTCATCACCACCTGATAGAAATGTGCTCAAGTAGTCCATAATATCAAAAAGTTTAGCCGCAGCTGACATGCATTCATATCTACTTCTAACAAGGTTTTGCTCAAGGAAATTTTATGGTAAATATATAATGATAGCACAGTTTGTTCAATTGGCTCCAGTTGAGACAGAACATTAAGTCCGGGACTAGTATACTTACAAGACGGCAGTCCATTCTGGTTATTTCCTCGCATGATGATCAGACACCAAGAAAGCAATATCAGTGTAATGTGTTATGGTTTTATGTGTTCATGTACAATTGTGTTGGGTGGGAATTTTGTCAATGTTGCTTGTCAATATGTTTATGATGTTGTTGTGCAATATGGGACCATACTTGTGTAAGATTAGAGATGAGAATGAGTGTAATAAAATTAGTCCCAGTTAAAGATATTAGCCAATAAAATTAGTCACATTCTGGTTGAAATAGAAAACTAAGAAACAGAAAGCATGAGCATGAACCATAAAATCACATACTGGTTCTGCAGAAAAGCAGTACAAAGAGCATTTCAATTATACAATAAGAGAAAAAGATTCAGCAAAAAGAATGATACAACTGGAATAAAAATAATTTTCACTCTATCTCAAGCTCATATATATATACACACAAAGGCATATATCTGAACAAACATGCCACAAACAAAAAAATCCAGTTCACTTCCTAATACATCAGTATTTGAGATACAGAATGCGTTAATGTCTTCGACCAGCTTCCAATGCATCTAGGATTCGGCTTGTGTCTCTCGCAACAAAGCTCATTCTGACGCTCTGATGAAGCATAAACTGTTTCCATCTCCGCCTGCCTGAGTTGAATGGAGTTCGTCACTGCAGATACCTGGGCATTATTTGTCCCTGCGTCAGCCAACGCCTGGAAATATGCATGAGGACCCCAACCTACATCAGAAAGAAGAAAAAATTCAGACGCCCTGAAGATAAACCGGTACCAAGATTCACAGGGTATGCGATTACTAAATACACAATAATGTCATAGCTGAGAGAAAAATGGAGTTTTTTGTCATACTAATTACTTATTGTTTCATTATGGTGACTGTAAAACAAAAGATACATTTGCAATAAACGACACCTGTTAATATCTGAAGAACAAAAAGCAATAGCATAAGCATCTCGATTTGTTTGTTACTAGAATTCTTGCATATCATTATCATGCAATTGTCACTGGAATAGCGACTTTGAAAACATTTTTATTTTGGGTATATAATAATTATTCACTTTCAGTATTAGCTAGAATGTTTATTTAAGTGAATTATAATATTGCATGCCAACCAAACACATCAAATGGAATGAGAGACTTTATTTTTTTATATCCATATTAATTAACTAAATTGATTTAAGACTATTAGCATGTTAATATGACCCCTTGATCTATGTTACTCTATTTTAGTTACCCACGTTTGTCAAAAGACCATTTAACCAAGCTCTGATACCATGTTAGATGGATGCAAATTAAACATATATTTTGAGGATTTGAACCAACTCAAAGTGTAAGACTCAGATTTGTATAGTTGAAATCCATATTTACCAACTAAACCAATGGCATAACATTAAAAACTCTTATAAATAATACTTCAACAACTTGGCCATCTGAATTATTTATCAAGTCACAAGCGGAAAAAAAGATCATACCGTCCATATCATATGGTGGTGGAAAGAATTGCAAATAGCAAAATGAGCAAACCACCAATCCTACAAATAAATAAACAGTTGAAATGAGGATACAGAAATAGTACAATAACTGTAAAGCATAGAATAAGAATAAGCATGTCTGAAGGCAAACCTAAAAGGCCACCACCAAATACATCTTGCCAATGATGCCAATAATCATCAACTCGGGAGATTGCCACAAGGGCTGCCACAAGTATAGGAAGAACCACAATGCAAAGTTTTGCAACATGACCTTTACGGTCAAATGCCCGGATTTTCCCTGCCAAATACCAAGCAAGAAACCCCAGTCCAGCAAAAGACCCTGTATATGAATGAGAATGCTATTAGTCCAACTTACTAGTTAGAAACATAATGGCAGTAAATTAATGCTTACACTATAGAAAGTCTACCAAAAATCTTCAAAAATAACTGTCATTTCAAATTGGTTGAAGTTCAGAAACCCAGATCTGAACAGATGTTTCATAGCCTGGTTGTTCAGCGGAGACATTGCTGATGCTAAGGTACTTGCTGAACTAGTATTTGGAAATATTACAAATGAATACACGTGTTCATTCATCATGGCTGCATTCTCAAGGAATGCAATTAACCTTAATAATTCTCCATATGCAAGAAATAAATCTAGAAAAAACCATTAGAACTATTGGATTACATGCACAATTATTCTAAATGGATCTATCCAGTGGTCACATGGATTCTGCCAACACTGTCGTTTGGTCATTACCCCATTGGTTTTCCGGGATGTGATATTGGGAGCCCCATAGGGGGTAGACCTCTCCCAATAGGTGTTTATTGCATGCACAAAGTTTCAAACTCAAAACTACTTACAAACCCAAGCATATGCTACTTGGACCAACACCCATTGGTTTTCTATCAATATTTTATGAAAGAGAATAAAGCATTAATGTGTACATAAGAACCATGCATATGGTATCAATTTAACCAATCCTTTGGTCTGCCCTACAGGCATGTCAACCGTGAAATATCATCTGGTGAACTACATTGACTTCTCCTGTGGTTAAAGGACAATGCGGTCATGTGGTATCCATTAACAGTCACTATATAAAATCCATTTATTCAAAGCAATCTAATTGTCTGGAGTTGTTCAAATGATGCATCTTTTGCCAAGGGTGAAATAGGGCAATATATTAAGAAACTATGGCACCGCTGAAAGAATCTTTCTGTGGTAAAATCCTACACCTTATAGAGCTAAAAGAATAGGTACAACAAGCAATGTTAAAAACATTGAACTCTAAAACTATCAGATAATTATAACTTTGGAATGGATGTTTCAAAAAGACAAACACATAAACACTAGTCATCATCATAATTACAAAGTTGACACCAAAATCAATTAATCTGAAATACAAATGGGGCCATGACAATGCTTACATGATGAATGGCCACTTGGAAAGCTCTTGTGCCCTTCCTTGATCACACTCTTCTCTCCATGGCACAAAACACCCGTAGTGAAATTATCATATTTCTGTAGATCCAATTTAACAACAGGAACAATGATGTTAGAGAGATGATTTAAATAAGATGGGCATATAATGTTAAAGATCAAGTTTAAGAGATTTTTAAGTTAATGGCTTACATCTATCCCATCGGGAAAACAGCGCCAGAAGAAGTCCGGTCGAGGTCGCCCAACACCATCCTTAATTGCATCGGTAAGCACTGCAGTTAAAAGCACAGAGAAAAGAAGTCCTGGTTGTACATGCAACAAAGATAAGTGAGATACTCATTTATACGATAGCAAATGCACAATCTGAAAGATCAAGAAGGTATACCCAATACAGCATGATGCAAATCATATACGTTCCTCCTTTTGAAGTAGATGACAGAAAATATTACGAAAGGCAATAAAATTGCGAGAAACTGTTGCAAAAACAAAAAAACATCTCCGTTACTTTCTCAATGACAACATAATATATGACAAATTAGGACTCATTTCACACTACAAGGGAAGAAAGAGCATACCGGGACAGCCCAGAAGGGCACAGTGTTGCTTTTCATCGGGTATCTCAAATCAGTCATCATGTCTTTACCCACAAAACGATGGAAAGGTTCTATAATGTTCAACACTGCATCTATGATGATAAGAAGCACAAGTATAATCCAATCATGCATGTGAAACCTCATGACTTTGGTTCCATGGGATCTTATAGTATGAGCACCCAACTGAACTTCTGGCATTTTCTCCTGAAAAGAGATAAAGATACCACAATTCAATGACAAAAAAAAACACACTTCACATGTGTAATAACACACATCTAATAGCATTCCTGCCATCAACAGATATTAGTAGAAGTTTTAAAAATTAGATACTAAATTTCCGAATTTGTTACAGCACATGAAACTAATACTTTGATTCCTCCGAGCCACAAAAAAACACACACATGGTTAGAAAGAAAAAATTCTTTGAAAATGGAGATGAAACACAAAGAAGACACTTGTATGTGTGCACTTCTTGTCCTGTTCTTCATCCAAACCACACAACGCTCAACTCTCATTATTTTTACTTTAGAAAGAGGAAAGAAAAAGGTTTTGCTTCTATATGGGAGTCCGGAATAAACTATTTCCTCAAACCAAAGCATAGAACATACTTTTATCCTTCCATCCTCCCCTACTCATTCATGCTACAATTGCAGTAAGCAATTTCAATTTAAAAAAATAAAAATAAAATAAAACAAAACAATCAGCATCGAAAGGGATTTCCACCCTCGTACAAATGAATTAAAATCATAAAGATTTTTCAATCTCCGTTCATTCTATATTACCATGCAATAAACATCCGAATAAAAAAAACTTTTTTTTTTAAAAAAAAAAATTAGCATACAAAGAGAATTTCACAATAAACACTTAAACTTCAAGACAAAACAAGCAAAATAATTCATGCAACTCCAAATCACAATGAAAAAAAAACTCACCTTTCGCTTCAGCAACAAAATTCTAACCAGTCATACAAGCATGAAAACCAAAATAAAAACCTATTCACTAATTCCATAACCAAAACACACAAAAAAAATACTCCTTTCTCTCAACAAATCAGAGGATTTACAAAGAGAAATGGTCCCCAATACCTCTTGATCTTCCAACAAGGGCAACACCAAAAGTAGAATGCACAAAAGAAGAGATTCTGAAAATGCTTACGAGATCTACTTCCCTTGAACGATAAGGAAGAGATCCTTAAAATAGAAGAAGAAGAAGAAGAAGAAGAAGAAGAAGAGACGATGGAAGCCTTCGGATTTGAACAACTCCTCCTTCCCTCTTCCTCCTAAATGGTCAAAATAAGAAAGCTCCCATCTTTATTGTTTATTCCGTAAATTCCCAGAGGAATCCCACACTACCCTTTCTCGTTCCGCGGGAGAACCGGATTTTTCCTTTATTTTTTATTTTTATCTTTTCTCTCTTTTCTTTTTCATTTATAAATTTTTATTTGTTTATTATGTTTATAAAAATAAAATAAAATAAACCACGAATTCATTGTAAAAGAAAAAACATGAATACAAAAACATGCATTCAATAGCAACTTGGTCATCTGAAACCCAAAACAAAAAAAAAAATAAACAAATAAAATGATAATAATAAAAATAAAAAAAACAAAAATCATTTACGAACTAGATGGAGAGGAACAAAAGAGCTAGACTAATAAAACGTCTTTGGAGAAGAGTCATCTAGCTCACTTATCGAAACTAAAGGTACATAAAAACTAGGATCCTAACTCTTATAAAAAAATTATGATTTAATTATTAAACAATAAAGTCCTTGATTTTAAATTTTTTACATAAAAAAATGGCAAGCAAGGGATTTGGATGGGACCTATGGTCAACCTTTTTGAAAAATTTGAAATCTTTCATTTAAAAACTTTCTAATTATCCTATTTCCAAATTTTATTAAATCATTTTTAAAAAATTTAAAAAGTGGAGTATTTATTTTACATTAATAATAGTGGTTTATAGAGGTATATACGCAAATATGCTAGTTTTCTTTTTATATTTGTAATAATTGAGAATACATTCAGATATTTTTTTTAACCTACGTGGCAAACATCCATTGGAGGTAAAATTAGAGTTGGATTGACAGTGATGGCAAGACATTTAACTTCATAAATAAATTAAAATAATAAGATCATATTTGCCAAGTGGGTGATGATGACTTAGCAAAGTTGACCAGATTATAAAAGTCAAATAAAGATGGCTCAATTACACGCTTAACAAAGACTTTCTTCATTGTTTAATTGGCCTCTTTTGGGTGACTGAATTGAAAGGCAAGACCTTCCCCATAAGAAGCTGAAATTGGAACCTCACTAGTTGTTTCTATTCATCCACTTTCTTTAATTTTTATTTTCAATCAGTCAATAATTTTAAAGAACAGCATTGAAAATGTTTGAAAATTATTTCTGAAAACATAGGTAGATCATTACATTGCCTTAATTTGAAGTTAAATTTCTTCATAATTTGTGTTCATCTTCCACTGAAGAGACCACTGAAAACTTCACTGTTTCCTCCCAGTGATGCTTCCCACTCAATTGAAGACATTAGAATTTGAGATAACTTCACTATGATTTCCCTCATTTCCGGTCTAAATGTTGCATCATCTTGTAAGCACCAAATGGAAATTTCAGTCATCTAAAATTCAGAAAAAATAATAATAATAATTGAAATTAGTACATGATAATTAATCATCTTCATAAGATTATATATATAAAGGTCTAACCTTGTATACATCTTCAATTGGATACCTTCGTTTGAGATTAACATCAATTATAGCTTCCAATGCAGCCTCTGGATCCTCATTTTGAAAAATGCTTTTCATCTGTTCATTGTTAAACAAAGGCTGAAGTTATCACTGTAATTTGAAATAGTTACTAGCCCATGACATTAATCTTACAATTGAAATCAATGATCTCATCTTGTTGGCCTCCTTACTGTCTCGAATCAGAGCACGGTACCCTGTTAATAATTCTGCGAGTACTACTCCGAATGCAAAAACATCGGTTTTCGTATTCATCTGAAGTTCACATACAGACCTGTAAACATGTGTCTTTTTCAAATAAATAAATGCAGTCAATCCAATAGAGAAAAATTGTGCATTTGTTAGTGTTCTATGCATATACTCTGGTGGGAGATATCCGGGAGTTCCAACTAATCGTGTCGCATAGCAGTCTTCGTCTTCAGTACGTTCAACAAGCTTTGCAAGACCGAAAATCTGCAATCTATATGAAGAATATAACACTTGAATAAATACTCCAAAGATAAATGTGAAACAGTTTAAAACATAGTATGCTTATAAAGTCTGACCTTTGCTCTCAATCCATCATCAAGCAAGATGTTAGATGTCTTTTATATCACGATGAACATATCGAGCTTTTGTATGATCATGAATGTATTCAATGCCTCTTGCTGCATCTAGTGCTATTTGAGCTCTAGCATTCCAAGAGAGTGGTTGATGCCCTGCTTTTTAGTTACAAAAATCTCAGTGAACTAACTTGCAATGCTCTAAAAATATATATATATATCTTTGTACCATTTAGCAACGGATCATGGAGATGTTCACTAAGTGAACCATTTTTTACAAATTCATAGACAAGGTATAGATGATCATCACCGCTCGCATATCCGATCAATTCGACCTACAGCATAATCGATTAATTAACAGACTCAAAAAGAATGAACATATATATATATATATATATATATACTTTACTTATTCTCATTATCACTTACCACATTAATATGATGTACTTTGCATAAGACCTTAAGTTCAGCAAAGAACTCTTTAGACTTGCTGGACTTCATCTTTTTTACTGCAACTTCCTAAAACAAATATCAAATTAAGAAAAGTTATGGGAATATAAGAAACATCAATCAATTAACTACCTGTTTTCCTAACATGCCAAAATAAACACTTCCATAACCACCACTTCCAATCTTTCTTGTTTCATCAAAGTTAGCTGTGGCTTCTTCAATCTCTTCCAAACTGAATATCAGAGGTCTCTCAGACTCATATGGTAGAAGTTCTGTTTTATTTCACAAACCATGAATTAATATATAAGAATTAATCCACAAAAAGAGAAAATTTTCTGTCACCTTTGTTGCTTTCTTTGTGCATGAACTTGTTCTCTAGGACAGATATCTTGCTGATGCTTTTGTCCTTCAGTTGTGTTGGATCTTTGTCAGCTTTCTTAGATTTATGTCTCCAATAAATAAGAAAAATTAAACCTCCAACTAAAAGGATGACAATTGGCATTGATATTTCCAATCCTATGCCAATCTTGTTTTTCTCTCCTGATCATTAACAAGAATCAAAGAAAAAAAGGAGAAGAAGATCACTCAAATCAATCTAGCAAATATATATACAGTACTGCCATACATACCTTGTTCTTGCTTGTTGCTTTGTTGCAATCCCATTGGAACAAAGAGAACCCAACCAGGGTACAAGTACTCAGGATCAGCTGTCAACCTAGGGTTCATCATCCTTATAGAGCTCACATCAGAAGAAAGAAGCTCAGCAATGGCAGAGAGAGTGTCACCCTGCTGAACAGTGTAAGTGACCAGACTATGATACGATGCCGAAGATGAATAACAACCGCAAGGAAGGTGAACGATGATCGAGACACCTGCAAACAGCTTCTTGCTAACATTATAAGCTTGTCCACTGAACAAGAAGCTAGTAATATTATCGGCGAAATCTCCGGCTTTGACCATGTAGAGTGTATCATGGAAAAAACCTACTGTGGTGCCATTGTCTATGGTTTCACAAGTGCATGGGACTGAGATAAGGTAGTCTGTGTTGCCATTATTGTTGATAGGTTTGATGAGTGAAATGTTGGCTGAGTAGAGTGAGGCTAAGGTTTGCATGGAGAGGCCATGAGAGACGTGGTAGAGATAAGAGTTGCATGATGTTGGTGGTGTGCATGTAAGTGGGTAAATTAGGGTTGATCTTATGAAGACTTCAGAGTGGCAAAAGGTTGTTATACTGAGATTTAAGAAGAAGAAGAAGAAGAAGAAGAAGAGATGGATTCTTAGTGAGACTTGAACTAGTTCAGCCATGAATTTGCTGTATTTTTTGCTTTCAAGGGAATGCATATATGCATGTATGAATGAGAAAATATGCGGATAATTGATAGATGAATATTGGAGAGGGGGAGCTAGAGGGAGAGTTGTTTGCTAGCTTCTCTAGATTAGTCTAGATTAGTCTAGATTAATCTAAACTAGAAAATGGTCAAGAAGAGACTTTGATGTGGGAGAGAGAAGGGCTTGTTTGTTAGCTTTCTTAATTATTGTTGTTATAAGTTTTGCATGTATACCCCTAAACATATAATATTGTTTGTATGCTTTTCTGAGATTATTATCTTTTTGAAAATTTACTCACCAAGCTTGATAGAAAGATTTAAAAGATTTATTCAAAGATATTAATTAACTATGTCTCTCGGGTAATGGTGTTTTATTTTATGTTTTGGTAATTAAAATAATGAAAAAAATGATGAGAAGTTTTTTTTGCAAATGCTAAAGTGCTCTTAACACAGTGACATTTTAATCCCATTCATCTTGGTGAAATACAAGTTTAATTCTCCACTCTCACAAAAGACGGTGCGTGATAAATAATGCTTCTATGCATTAAAAAAAAACAAAAGATTGATTCAAATAGATAGAGAATAAGGGTGAAAGGGTTTACATGGTCCATTTTATTTAAGAAATAAATGGTTATAAATTAACATGTAATCATTTAGGCGAATAGACTCAATTTAGTATTATTACAAGATTTTTTTTTTCAGTTTCTAAACTACCCCATTCCATTAGTATAAATTGCATGATAAAAGCCGAAGATTAATGGTACATGTAATTTTAATTGTTTTAAAGAACATTGACATAATAATCATCATCTTCACATTTCATGGGTATAGAAGCAAAACACCCAATAAAAAAATTTCTTAGTTGTTGCTTGTTGCTTATTTGTTGTGGACTGTCACATCTCTGGTGTAGCGTCCTTTTTGTCCCTGTTTGTGTTTTGTTGTTTTGTCTGTTTGTTATTTGTTTATTTGTTTGTCGTTCGTTGTTCTAGGTTTTTCTAATAAATTCGCTGGTTTATCCACTTCATTCAAAAAAAAAAATAAAATAAAAATTCTTAGTGTTATATGACTCGACTAGAATACAAAAGCGTACGTTATGTTCAATGTGGGAGATTATTATGAGACAAACAAGACTTTGGAGTAGAAGAACAAGTTTGTTATTTTAATTTAAAAAAACACGTAGTCCTCTATAAACATTTAATTAAGTTCTTTGGAATTTATGAAAGCGGCCAAGCATATATAAACTGTTTTTCTCTATGATTAATTATAGTGCATCTTATATGACAATTTTATCAAATACTAATGTGAAAGATGCTTTCTTTTTAATCATGTTTATTAGTACAAATAGAAGCACTTTGATGTTTCCGCCATGATGTGGATCTTGTTAATATATATTATTATTATTCTGATTGTGCAGAACATGACATGAAGATTATAACATACAGAAAGCATGCAACAAGTAAAACAATCTAAATCTAATGATCTTCATGACATAGTATCACAGTAGTGAAGTAGGTTCATGCATTAGGATTTGTTAGATACTTTATTCAAATATTCAATGAAATATAAGAAATATAAGTAGTTTAATAATTTTTGCCATTGCAGTTTTTCTTTTTCTAATTCCCAACAGTGGTTGGTTCACTTGGTCATTGGTTGACAGTGTCAGGATCAAAAGAACAACTCTTTGTCAGGTATTACTCAATCAAAGAATGAAGATAATCAAGAACATTTCAGTATTCACTCAAACAAGAAGAAAGTATTTTTTATAGAACCCATATTTTGCACTTCCTTCACTCAATAAAGACTTAAGTATTTAAACAAACAGTTGACAAGCATGCCCACATGGCAGTTCATAAGCATACATGCTAAAGCAAACAAACACTAATACAATGAAAGCAATTAAGAGCATCTCAAACAAGGTGAAAACAAATACAACTAATCAAGTAACTTTGAGTCTAAATCAATTCTCAGTCCCATGCTTTATACTGCACATTTGACCAGTTTCTAGACTTGGTTGTGGAGGTTCTAATCAAGTATTATCTCCAACATACTCCCCTTGATCAAAGAATTATCCAACTCTTAATCCTTCATGAAAAGAACTCAAACTTTGTCCTGGGCAATGCTTTGGTGAAGACATCGACTAACTGTCCATCTAGTACGTACTGCAATGTTTCACTTCGATTGCTCCATTCTTCATGAGATCTCTTATAAAATGATAGTAGATATTAATGTGTTTGGTACGGCCATGATGAATGGGTTTTTAACAATGAAAATGGCTGAACGATTATCACATAATATAACAATTGCTTCATCTTGCCTTTCGTTCAGATTCGGTGAGAGTCGCAAAGCCACACAGCTTCACATGTTGCAGTTGTGCTTGAAACATACTCTGCTTCTATACTTGGTAAGGCCGTGATCAGCTGCTACTTTGAACACAAAAGCATTGGTGTCGAAGCCAAGAAAGAAGACCCATCCAGTGGTGTTCCTCCTATCATCTTGAGAGCCACCCCAGTCACTGTCTGAGTGACCAATCAATTTAAAACCATCAGTTTTGTTATACCAAATTCCATGACTCACTGTTCCATTGATGTATGGAAGGATTTCTCTTGACAACTCCAATGTGGTGGATGCTTGGTCTTTGCATGATGTCAAGCTGAGTGTGGGTGAGATACAACAGACCTCCAACTATTTTCCTATACCTCAATGGATTGGCCTCTCCGGAATTATCCTATGAATGAAGCTTTTCATTAAATTCAATGGATTATCAATAGCCTTGCAATTCATCATTCCCTGCCTTGTGGAGAAGATCAACAGCATATTTCTCTTGAGAGTCAAACACTGAACCTCTTCTTTGTATCACCTCCAGACAGAGAAAATACTTCATTGGTCTAGGATCAGTTATCTTCAACATCTTCATCATTACTTCTTTGAACTCGACCAGCATCTTCTTAGAGGATCCCATATATAGTATATCATTAACATAAAGACAAAGTAGAAGAATTTTAGAGTTACCTTGCCATTTACTATAAACTGTGGGCCTCATTAATGCTTCGTGATGAAACCCATACGTTCAAATTCAACATCAATCTGGCTATACCAGGATTTGGGATACCTGGTGCAATCAATATAAGGCTTTGTAGAGACGATACGCATGTTCTTGTCTTCATCAATGATGAACCCTTCTGGTTATATATGACACAAAAACCTCTTCCTTGATATCACCATTCAGGAATGCTGATTTGATGTCTAACTAGTAAATGTTTCCACTCTTTTCTGAGCACCAAGAGCTAAAAACATAGTCGTACTGTCTCCATTCAGGTGAATGGAGAGAAGATCTCTTCAAAGTCGATTCCTTCTCGTTGTGAGAAATCCTTTTGTGACTACACGAGCTTTCTTTCTCAATAGACTTTCGTCAGGATTCAGTTTGCAGTTGAAATCCCACTTCAAGCCAATTGCTTTCTTCTTCTCCAGCAAACTAGTTAATTCTCAAGTTCCATTTCCCTGGATTGACTCTATCTCTTCATTCATGGCTTTTATCTAGTCAGCATCCTTTAGCACATCCTCATATGTGATGGGATCTGTAGCGGTTAAGGCAAAGGAACAAGAACTATAGATATCTATGAGATTTCAGAACCTCATAGGAGTTTCTTCATCTTCTCCTGTTGAGAAATCTAATTCAACTGGAGAAATAGCATTACCTTGTTGTGTAATATCTCACCATTGATTTGTTTAATCAAACGGTGAGGATTTTTCCAGAGCTTTGCCACCTTATCAGATCTCCTTGTCATATGACTGTTCACAAACTAAGGCATCTGATTTAGCTGAATTAGACCAATCCTAGCTCTTTTCTTTAAAAAATAAATGTAGATCTCTGCTAATGTGAACTCGGTGGGACTTGGGCTCAGTCACCTTGTATGCCTTAAACCTATCATAATAGCTAATGAAGATATCAGCTCGTGATTTGGAGTTGAATTTCACTAGATGTTGTGAGTCAATGTGTCTGTAGACCATACAACCAAATACTTTCAGATGGTCACATAGGGTCTTGAGCCAGTTAACGCCTCATATGGGGTTTGAGAATTCAAAGCTCTTGTTGGCAAGCGATTGAGGATATAGGTTGTGGTGGTGACTACCTCAGCCCAATACTTCAATGATATCTTATTATCCTGCGTCATTGTCCTCACAATCTCGGTCACTGTCCTATTCTTACGCTGGGCCACTTCGTTCTGTTGGGGTGTTCTTGGCACCATGAGCTGATGGAGAATGCTGGTAAGCTTGCAAAATGACTAAAACTCTCGTGAGGTGAATTTACCTCCGCGATTAGTGCGTAGAACTTTCACCGGACGAGAGAGTTGTATCTCCATTAGTTTCTTGAACTGCTTGAATTGCTGAAATACTTATGACTTCTTGATGCAGCGGTATACTCGAACTATTGATTCATGCACGAATACCTAGTACAAGTCTTCAAAACCTGTTGATCAAAGATAGCCAGGAATTGGAAAAGAGAGTAAATTTTATTACTCAAGAGAATAACTATTACAAAAACTGCCCATACTCTCGCCCATAGGCTTATATTAAATAGGAAAAATCAAAGATATGAAAATAATCCTAAAACGGAGATAATTCTAAAATATACCAAAAATGGTAAATTTTCAAATACCAGCAAGAAATAAAAGAGTTAACAAAATAAATGCTAACGCCATAAATGGCTTACAAATCAGAGATTTCTAGCCAAAGGAATAGCGAAATCAATTATTACTAAAAATAGCAAAATCAGGGTTTTTGAGGCCTAAACAATGGAATTTGGCCGAAATCATGCATGACTCACGAGTTCGAGCAGCAAACTGTGACTTGTGTCCGTTGCCCCGTTTCCCATCAGATTAGGCCCAAGAAACCCAAAAACTCCACCGCCCGGTGAATTACTAAAATACCCTTATTACTTCGAGTCCCACTTCCGCATGAACGTGCATGTCATCTCCTCAATACGGCCCGCATCACTTCTTCTGTATAAAATACACCCAGCTATGCCTTGAAAGTTCGTCTGTTAATAACAAAAAATAGGAGTTACCTTCTATGGAGATTGTCTTCACTGGACCTACTACATCACCGTGCACAAGCTCAAGAGGTGTTGTTGCCCATCTAGACATTCAATCAGGAAACTTGGCACGAGTTTGTTTTCCTTGAGAGCAAGCTTCACACTTGCTTGTCTCACTGATAGAGGACATACTAGACACCATCTGATGATTAGCCAAGTTCTTCAAACTCTTCATATTTAAGTTCCCATATCTCTTGTGCCATAATTCAGAGATGTTTCCTGCCTCTTGGCCCATGTTTGCATGATGAACATCATCTCCAACAAGTGGGAATAATCGATGTGTGGTCATTGACACCGAGCAACCTTAATTTTGGAATTAGCTTCCATTATAGTGCAATTACCTTTCGGAGAATTCGACTGAATGGCCAAAGGCCATCAATTATCCAACACTTAGCAAGTTGTGGGGTAAGTTTGGAACGAACTGAACATCATTCTCAAAGTAGTAATTTTTCCACTGCTCGATCGGAGAGACACCTTGCCTATCCCTCCTACTTGGGGAGCTTTGCCATCTCCTAGCTTAATTGAGTGCTTTGGAGTGGCTTCAATGCAATGGAACAACTTTCTTTCTCCTGAGATGTGGTTGGAACAACCACTATCAATAAGCCAGGTTCCTTCATTCTCTTTCACCTCTTCAACTGCTGCCATACATGCAACCTCTTCCTCTTCTTCTTCTTTTCATTCCTTTCACAACATTTGCTTCTTTATTTCTGTACGAGCACTTGGGCTTTAACATGCACATACTTCTTGCACACATAGCACTGTACTCCCTTTTATTGCTTGTTATTCTCCACCGAATGAGAAGGTTCCACACAACTGGACTCAGCACTTATTCCATGCCAGCACTCGCGTCTTCTACCCCTAGGAAAGTGGCGACCTCGTCCTCTCCCACCTTGATGAGGATTTTCACTGAATTGTGTTGAACCTCTGCCAGCATGCAAGGCTTTTCTCTCCTTCATGGTGATTATTTTCAATGTTGAGTATTGTTTCATGATTCTTCAGTGAGCCACTAAGTAACTCAACCATCAATGTGTTTAAATCCTTTACCTCAATGATTGAATGAACAACTTGAGAAAATCTAGGAGTGAGGCTTATAGACTTTTGAGGAAGCTCTTCTTTTAACATTCTAATTTGATAAACTATGTCCAAGACCATGCTAACAAAGTCTTGAACACTCTCTCCTTGCTTCATTTTAACTGCATTGAACTCCCTTTGAAGAGAAGCAACTGAATGGTGGAGTTATCTAAATCTCCTTGGAATTCAATCTTGATAATGTCCCATGCCTCTTTGGTTGTCTTTGCTTCTGATATTATCACAAGTATTCTAGGATCAAGAGCTTGTTGGATCAAGTATAAGGCCTTAGCATTCTTCTTTACACTCTCGTTGATTCTTGTTGCATCTCCTTCCTCATTGAAGCCTTTCTCCACTAGCTTCCATAGATCCTTTTATCTGAACATTGTTCTCGTCATCAAACTCCAAAAGTTGTAATTATCTCCTTTGAAGAAGGGAATGTTAGCATTCTTCATAGAAGAAAAGCTTTACATTTTCAACCTCTCTGATACCACTGTTAGGATCAAGAGAACAACTCTTTGTCAGCTATTACTCAATCAAAGAATGAAGATAATCAAGAACATTTAGAATTTACTCAAAGTAGAAAAAAGTGTTTTTTTTATAGAAACCCATACTTTGCACTTCCTTCATTCAAAAAAGACATAAGCATTTAAACTAAATAGTTGACATGCATATCCCACATGGCAGTTCACAAGCATACACACTAAAGCAAACAAACACTAATAGAGTGAAAAGCAATTAAGAGCATCTCAAACAAGCTGAAAACAAATAAAACCAGTAAAGTAACTTTGAGCCTAATCAATTCTCAATCCCATGCTTATACTGCATATTTGACAAGCGTCCGGACTTGATCTGTGAAGGCTCTGATCAAGTATTATCTCTAACAGAGAGCTACTCAAATTTGAATATTTATGAATGCAAAAACAAAAACAAAAAAACAAACAAACAAACAAACAAACAAACAAACAAACTTCATTGAAAAAAATCTACCTCTAGTGGACTCTCAATAATCTTACCTCAAATAAGTGCAAACTTTTAAACTAGCTTGGGTGAGATGTTGAGAGCTCTATAAAATAGTGGACTTTTTTAGCTAATAGGCTTGAACAATATAAGCTTTTACCATTTAGAATCATGTATTTTGTCATATTGTTATATATATATATATATACATATATATATTTAAGGCTCCTCTTTTCTGATTCATCCTCTAAAAATTTTTATATTTTTAATAAATATGTTTTTTTATACCTTGCTTGTGCTTTCCTACAAGTTTTTCAAAAAGTTTAAATTTGGTTATTTTAAGAAATAGCAATACTCTCTTGCATGCTATAATGAGTGGGAAGGAGGAGAAGCAAAAATTTAGGAACATTAAAGAATGCAGAGCCCCCATTAGTTAACAGTTCTTTCAGGGGATGACGTTAGGAGCCTCATTGCCAAGTAAACCCAACTTTGGATCTGAGCATCGCATGAAAGTCTAATTAAACTTGTTTGACTTAATGATAGCATTGATGATGTTGAAGGTCTTGTTTTTTTCAGTATTTCGTGTGGCTTTTTTGTGGAGGTGTGATCCACCCCTGTTGACTATTTCTCACCTCCAGTTATTGTTTCCTTGTGGTTTTATTGTGCTTGTTTTTGTTCCTCGTTTAATAAATCAATGGTTAATCCACTTTATTTAGACAAAAAAAATTATTAAAGGTGGTCAAGAGATCATCTTTACCAAAGTTTCCCTAGATTGTGTTCAGAGTCATAATATTGGTAGTAGTATTGTTTCACTAGTGGTGCGTGACGTACATGTATGATTGTTATTTATTTGGGATTTTTAGTTGAGCCAAGAGTGTCTAGAAGTTATTAGCTTGCATGTGTCTCTTACCGTAGCTTGATTTTGTTGAGTGAGAGATCTAAGTGATTCTATATGGGTCTAGAACCCCTAAAGCTGCTTGAGGAGCATTGAAAGTTGTAAGTTAATTAGGTATAGTCCGCCCATGTCTTGGAGGTAAGTACCCCGGCTACGTTATTTAATTTAATTTGTTTTTTTGAGAAATATTTTCCAAGTATTATGTATAGGTGTTCCTGATTTTATTTCTAGACTATGGTTGTGAATACATGTATGAATGATCTCTTTAAAATAGCAGCAAATGTTTCAATTTATGTTGATAAATTGCTAAAGAATGTGTGGATAATGAAAACTTGTATGAGTTCTTGGAGTTTTCCTAATAAGGGTGTTGCTAGCATTTAGAAGGCCATAGTTATATGATGGGTTTTATTTGAGCTTGAGAATTTCTGATATCTGAATTTCTATTGGGTTGTGGATTCTATGTACTACAGGTATATATCTTGTGCTGAATAATGCCAAAATTTGGGTATTAGTAGACTTAAGGTACATTTAGAGAGATTTTGAACTTTCAAAAATTTTTTTATATACAAATATTTCTATACAATCCTATGTGTATATATATATGCATATGTATGTATGTATATATATATATATGTATGTGGTATACCAATAGGCTTTTGAGACACATAGCCAATTATTTTGATATATATATATACCTCCACAAATGTAAAAGCACTAATATTGTAGATCTTGGAAATATTGAGAACTATCTTGGTCTAGCATTTTTTAAATATTAAATATTCATACTTGTTAATATCACACAAATATTGGGATTGATTGTAGGATTGATTGATTGATTGTAATTAGCATAATTATGGAGATTTAGATTACAAACTTGTATAGTATATATCCTCTTGTAAATGCTTATGGCAAAACAGAAAATCAATATACACTTCTCTCCATTGTCTTCATCTCAATTTCTGTTCTTCTTCTTGATTTTATCATGGTATCAGAGCTATAAAGACAGGTTTTCTTATTATTATTATTATTTTCTCTCCAATGGAATCTTCTAAACTTCCTCAATACATTCTTAACCCTATAAATTTTACTTTTGATGGATCTAATTATGAACTGTGGACTGAGAAAATGTGCAGTTTTATAAAGGGGAGACTCCTGTGGCGCATTATTACTGGAGAGATATCCAAGCCTATCAAGAAAAAGGATGAAGATGATGATGTCTTCATTGAACGACTAGTCTCTTGGGTCACCAATGATAAAGATTATGAAGAAACATTCACTCCTATTGCCCACCTCACTTCAGTTCGTAGTCTAATTGTAGTGCCAGCTAGTAAATGATGGCAATTATTACAAATGGATGTGAAAAATGCCTACCTCAATGGTGACCTTACAGAAGAAGTATACATGCAACCTCCGCCTTGCTATGATCATATGCCTAATAAGGTTTGTTATCTTCACAAAGTTTTATATGGCCTCAAACAAGCCCCTCGAGCATGGTTTGCCAAATTCAGCTCCACTATTGGCTCTCTTGGTTTTCAGTCCAGTTCTTATGACCATGCTCTATTTCTCCACATAACAACTCAAGGATATACTCGTCTTCTTCTTCTATATGTTGATGACATGATCATATTACGAGATGACACTCATGGTATCTCTACTCTTCAATCATATCTTCACCAACAGTTTGAGATGAAAAACTTGGGTAATTTGAGCTATTTTTTGGGTCTTGAAGTCTCATCTAATGATTTCTGGCTTTCATTTGTCACAAGCAAAATATGCCACTGATCTCATCTCTCATACTGCCATCACTGATATTAAAATCTCTAGCACCCCTCTTGAACCCAATCTTTGTCTCAGTGCTACTAATGGAACCCTTCTAAGTGATGGTACGCTCTATCGTCAGATAGTTGGCAATTTGATCTATCTCATTGTCTTTAGACTAGATATCGCACACGTTGTTCATATAGTGAGTCAATTCATGTCTGCACCTCGTAGTACTCACTTTTCTGCGGTCCTTGGAATACTTCGTTACATCAAAGGCACTCTATTTCATGGTCTCCATTTCTCTCATTCATCTCCATTAGAATTGCAAGGATATTCAGATGCTGGTTGGGCTGAAGATCCTACTGATTGTCGATCCAATACTGGATATTGTTTCTTTCTTGGTATATCTCTCATTTCATGGCGAAGCAAGAAGCAAACAATAGTCTCTCGCTCTAGCATTGAAGTAGAATATTGAGCCCTTGCCCGACACTACATCTGAGCTCCTTTGGTTGCGATGGCTTCTCCAATATGTGTGTCTCTTTATCTTTTAGCAGTTCCCATTTTTTGTGACAATCATAGTGCTATCCAGATTGCTCATAATGATGTCTTCTATGAACGGTCCAAACATATTGAGATTGATTGTCATCTTGTGCGACATCATGTTCGTCAAGGGCACTATACAACTTGTTCCTACTTCTTCATAATCTCAAACTGCCGATATCTTTACTAAAGCACATCCTCCTCGACGCTTTCATGATCTTGTCTCCAAACTCAAGTTATCATCTACATTACCACCTTGAGTTTGAGGGGAGAATGTTAATATCACACAAATATTGAGATTGATTGTATGATTGATTGGGATTTTATTGAGTGGGATTGATTGATTGATTGTAATTAGTATAATTACGGGGATTTAGATTACAAACTTGTATAGTATATGTCCTCTTGTAAATGCTTATGGTAAAACAAAAAAATCAATATACACTTTTTCTCCATTGTCGTCATCTCAATTTCACTTCTTCTTCTTGTTTTTATCAATATTTATTTTCACTTTTAAATTTTAATATTTTATGCGATAGTTAAATTATGAAATTACTCGAATGTTGTCACAATTCTAGCTATTTTGATAATTTTAGTGTGTTTCACTTTGTTTACGTGAAAGATTGAAATATCGCTTTTTATCCATTCTTTTGAAAAAATTTTATTTATTACCTTGGTAAATGGTAAGCATGATTGATAAATAATAGTTGTCACATGTATTGCTTGAAAATTCTGTGTTTACTCTTATATCGGCAGCAATATATTATTTTATCAATAGACTAGCAGACAATTAACGCAGTCCTCATTTATGTTGATGTATGTCAGTCATTCTCTAGTATTATGATGTTGAACTATTATATTTTTTTGTATAGGATCTTTAGAATCTTGTAGAATCCAAATATGAACTTATCATGTATCTTTATTATTGAATCTTGTAGTATTGCTATAATCGTTATGTGAATGTTGTGTTATTTGTTTGTCACGAGTAGTTAAATTTATTTGAGGTTTTGTATATCATGTGGGTCTCGTTTCCCAATATTTATGTGGGCGTTCTGTTGATGTCACCGATTGTGTTGGGAAGTGACACATCTTAGCACCCTTTTTGTTGGTATTAATCAAATAATCATAGAAACGTAACTAAATACCATTTAACCATCACTTTTAGGTCCACCAAATCTATATATTAATTGAGCCGTGTTTATTCGGATCCAAATTGTATTAACGGGTCGCAGAAAATGAGTCCGAATCCGAAATTTGAAGGCAAACCACGCTTCGGTTCATCCTATGAACGAAAGGAACCTCGTTTCCCCGATAAATCCCTCATCACTACCCTCTCTCCGGCCACCCAGCTTCGCCGACGCCGCCGCCACCTCCGGCCTTAGGTCATGCAACCAAATCCGCCTTCTTCTCTCCTACGCTTCCACGCTCCTCCGTTCCATTCCACCATGTCCTCAAGCTTTCCCTCCGTTGATCAAAGCCTGCGCCAATCTCGGCCTCCTCTCCGCCAGTGTCTTGCTCCACCAGAATGCCATCGTCCATGGGTACGCTTCGGACGCATACATCGCTTTCCTCACTTGTCCACATGTATGCCAAATATGGGGACGTTCTTAGTGCTCGTAAGGTGTTCGACGGAATGACTACAAGAGATGTCGTTCCTTGGTCCGCCATCGTTGGTTGTTATTCGTCCTCGGGCGATGCTGAGACAGCCTTCCATATGTTCAATCAAATGCGCCGCCTGGGGATAGAGCCCAATGCAGTCACTATACTTAGCTTGCTCTCCGGAATCTCACGATCAAACCACTTGCATTGCTTGCATGGATTCACAATACGATGTGGATTGGAGATGGATATCATCCTAGCCAATTCTTTGATGAATGTGTATGCGAAATTGGGAAGAGTAGAGCTTGCTCGCAAGTTGTTTGATTCAATGCCTCTGAAGGATATTGTGTCGTGGAACTCTTTGATTACTGGTTACTCACAGGGCTGCAGCAGTGGCTTTAGAGAATGCATGTTCTTGTTTGATAGAATGAGATTTGAGAAAATAGAACCGAATCATCAAACATATGTTTCCATGGTCTCCTCTGTCACAAACAGCGGAGATGCATTTGTCCAAGCGGGAGAGGTAGTTCACGCTCAGGTGATAGTCTCTGGCTTCCAAACCGATGTCTTTGTGGATACTGCTCTTGTAAGTATGTACTTGAAATTCAGGAGCTGGAAGGTTGCGTTTCTGCTGTTCGATCGAGTCTCTGACAGGGATGTTGTTGCATGGACCGCCATGATATCAGGTTTAACTCAAAATGATGGGGCAGACAAAGCACTGGTTGTTTTCCATGAGATGGTAAAGTCCAGTGTGATGCCAGCAACGACAACCATTGCTTGTGTCTTGGCAGCTTGCTCACAGCTTGGTTTGCTCAATGTAGGCTCATCTGTACATGGTTTCATAATAAGGCACTATTTGACATTGGATGTACATGCATGGAACGCCCTAATTACAATGTACGCTAAATGTGGTGGTCATCTAAGTACAGTGCAGTATGTATTTGAGATGATGCCTTACCGAGATTTGGTGTCATGGAATGCAATAATCTCAGGCTGTGCACAGAACAGGCACTTGGCTATGGTATTCTCTCTTTTCAAGAGACTGAGATTGTCTGCCGAGAGGCCTGATTCAATCACTATGGTTTCACTTCTTCATGTTTGCGCCTCTTGGGGGGCTTTGCACCTCGGTATGTCAGTCCACTGTTCAACGATTAAACATGGACTGGACCAATTTATCTCAATCAGTACATCTTTGATAGACATGTATTCCAAAGGCGGTGATTTGCAGTCAGCAAACAAATGCTTCTCTTTGATGCATTACAAAGATTTGGTTGCATGGTGTGCAATCATCGAGGGATACGGAAATCATGGAATGGGAGAGGCTGCTATTAGTCTGTATTCTGATTTTCTCCAAACAGGGATTATGCCAAACCATGTTATATTCCTATCCGTGCTTTCAGCTTGCAATCATGCAGGACTTATTTCTGAGGGATTGCAAATATTCAGATCAATGCAAGATGATTTCAGCATAGACCCGAGGCTTGAGCACTGGGCCTGCATTATTGATTTGCTCTGCAAGGCTGGACGAGTAGAAGCCGCAGCAAGTTTCACTAGAACAATGTTGCCGCAAGCCAATGCTGATGTTCTCGGTATAGTTCTTGATGCTTGTAGGCAGCATGGACATGCAAGACTTGCAGAAGAGATTGCGCAGGAAATCATCGATTTGAAGCCTCAGACAGCAGGGAGCTATGTGCAATTAGCTCACAGTTACGCAGCAATGAACCGATGGGATGGTGTGGGAGATACATTGGCACAGATGAAGACTTTAGGATTGAAGAAGGCCCCTGGTTGGAGTTTTGTAGAGATAAATGGGACTATCACCATGTTCTTTGCTGATCAAAGTTCTCATGATCAGTATGAGGAGGTGATACTTTTGCTGAAACTTTTGGAGAGTGATACGATGATCAACAAAGCAATGCTCCATTCTTAGGCCATGGTTATATTTATATCTTTGTTGAAAAAAAGATATTAGTGATTTAATAACCAATTTTTCAAGAAAAGAAAAGCAAAGGCCATTGTGGTGTTTGCATATGTACGCCTACAAAATCATAAATTAATTCATTATATTAGTTTTGTGTGAATCCATGCTTCTATGATCTGAACTCATTTAAACTTTTGTCTCAATAAAACAGTTAAAGCAAGGGTTGTGTTGATAATTGTTACTCCTTTTGTTCTTTTTTATGTGTCGTGAATAACCGAATCTCACATATCAATAAATTTAGTTATTTCATAAATTTTTATAAAAAAATAGTTCTCTTTCCAAAATTATCCCTAATTTATATCTTACAATTCTCTCTCATATTTAATTCAAAAAAAAATTGAATAAAATGCTAAGGTAATTTTAGAAAAAAAATAAATAAATTTCTTGATATTAGAAAACGACAGATAAAAAGGAACAAGGATTTACGATAGATAAAAAGGAACGGAGAGAATATTTTACATAGTTAAAAAAAATTATATAAGCAAATATTGATACAAATATTTAAAATGCCTTATTCTTTGACCTATACTGATAAAAAAACAAATTGAAAATTTTGAGAGGTTATATAAACAAATATGAGTTTTAATCCAATTACCTTATTCAGCGGTACAAAAGCAATTTTCCAAAAAAATAATAATAATAAAATAAATTAAAATGCAGATCCCGATGAAAACAATTGATCATCAAGCAATCAGAGCCGTCGAATAAATTTCAAGGGCTTTCCCGCTCCAACAAATGAAACAAACCTCTTTCCCGCCATCCTGCATTCCAGCTCAAAACCATCGCCCGCGAAACCCTGAAGAACTCCAAGCCCTCAATCCTCTTCTCTCCTCCTCCTCCGCTTTGATCCATCCACAGAGATGCAGAGATCGATTCTCAATTCCTCCACTTTCTTCGGAGACGTCGTCAGGAGAGAGATCGATGGCTTCCGAGGTACTAGGGTTTATGATTTTTTTGCTGTGTTTTCTAGCTTGGTGTTCCCTGATTGATCTCTTTCCCTTGTACAGTGAATCGGAGGCCTTATTTAGGTTTCCTCTCATCTGAGCCTGGTGCTGGTGGTGCGGTGGCAATCGAGCATCAAGGCCTTATGTCTATCCCCCTCGTCGTCTCCTTCTGCAAGGTCTTGTATGGATTTAGTTGATTCTAGGGTTTTTTTATCTTTGAATAGTTGATTTCCATTTCGTGTATTTATCTTCTTTGTGTTTTTTATGTGCAGATGAGTGGAAATTCTCATTTTCTTGCAGTTGGTGATGAGGATGGGTTTGTTAGCTTGTATGACACACGCCAATGTCTCCCTTCGGTCGCATCTTGCATGGAGAAATCAGGTGTCTGTTGGGTGGACTACTTGCTTCTTTGTGTTTCTGTAAATGTTGAGTTTTTCTTCTTATTTTTTTCTTTTTAATCATGTTTGTAACAGGACAAGCTAGGGTTTTTGATTGGATTGCGCACACTAATGCTATTTTTGATGTATGCTGGATAAAGGTAACTTCTACTACAAGCTCCTCTTACTGAGGTTTCACTTTTTTTTGTGCATGTACCTTAATTTGTGTTCCTTCCCCTCCCTTCCCGAGTATTTTATTGTTCTTGCCAGTAAAGAAGATAGCAAATTTCATGTATATGCATCCTGCACTATTGCTGGATCATTACAATAGAATTTGATAAACATGGGAGTGATTTGTAGTATGATATCCCTGTAAAATTTCTGTAGCAGTAGGTGGTACTCCTTTTCACCTACACACACACATGCATAGATATATAACCAAGGAGTTACTTATGTGCAATGTTGTCTCTTTTTTCCGCAGGATGACAGCCATATTGTGACCGCTTCTGGTGATCAATCTGTAAGTTTCAGACTGGGTTTGTAGTTGTGCGCACTAAGTAAAATGCCGACCTAATACTTCATGCGTGCTGTGCTTTCTCCAGCTATACTTTGATTTCTATGTTTTAAGAGCTCACCATGGAAAATTTTGCCAGATAAAACTATGGAATGCTGAGAACAGGAAATGCATGGGAATCTTGGGAGGACACACTGGCAGTGTAAAATCCATCTCACCTCATGCATCTAATCCTGGTGTGGTGCTGCATGTACTTTTATAATTTATGTTCTGTTAGAAAAAGTTGAAATTATTTGGCAATTGAATTCTTTCTTGCTGCTTGAAACAGACATCATTGTTTCTGGCTCTAGAGATGGATCTTTTGCCCTATGGGATCTCAGATGTAACCCAACATCCACAAGAAATGGGGAAACACGCTTATTGTATAACCTCTGAACCAGTTGATGTCTAAAATTTATTCGCTTCCATAATGTTTCCAGGCTAGTTTAATTCTGTGGTTGAAGCTGAGGCTGAAAACATCTATTCTCTCAGGCCTGTTGATGTTGTCTCAGGAGCTCATGGTTTTAACAAAGAAGTGTCTACTGTTCCAATAAAGTCCCGTACTTGTAATTCCTTTAGAAGAAAAAGGGCTCCTCGAGTAAGGCTTCACAGTCATCTTCCTTTTGATTTGTTGTTTTAATTACCCAGGCTTATTGTCTACTATGGCTTCTCTTTTCTAGGCGTCTCCAATGAGCATTACTTCAGTGCTCTGTCTTAAGGATTCTCTTTCAATTGCCACTGGCGGGGCACTGAACAGGTAAGAGCTATCTGCTATTCATTCTTCCTTCAATTTGTTTATGTGCTTTGGGGTATGCAGTATGCAATACTAATTTTTCAATTACCTGAATCTTTTACTTAGAAAATCTTAATGATATTAGGATTTCCATTAATGATTTACTCGCCCTTATTCTTACCATTGTCCTCCTGCATATCAGCATTGTGAAATTCTGGGATACTCGCAACTTAAGCTCTGCTGTGGCCCAAGCTTGCCCTCAAAATAAACCTTCTGCTGAAAAGGTAAGGCAAGGGAATCATATACTTGGCATTTAGAACTTCCAATTACTAAAGTTTTCTGCATCTTGGTTTTTTCTGTCTCTGAAGGATACACCATCCCATGGTATTTCGTCCTTATCGCAAGATTCACATGGGGCATTTATCACGGCTTCTTGCATGGACCATAGGTACTTCAGGATGTTACATATTCAAAGTTTTTCCTGATATCACTTCACTCTGCTTTATTATACTCATCTTTCTCAGTAACATTTTATTATTAGGATTTACTTGTATGAGGTCCTCCATCTCAACAAAGGAGCCACAAAAGTTTTTTCTGGTAGCAAAATTGACACATTTTATGTCAAGGTTGGTTGAGTTAATCTTTCCTTTGGTAGCTTGAGTTTCTGATGTTTAGTGTTGCTTGCTAAATGTTTCTGAAATGGTTGCAGTCTGCGCTCAGTCCTGATGGAGCTCATTTGCTTTCTGGCTCCAGTGATGGCAATGCATATATCTGGCGGGTACTTCACTTTTCCTGTTTGAGCAACAATCCTCATGCTTACTCTCATCAAACTATTTCAAATTTATAACTCCATCTAAAATCAGGTTAACAAGCCTGAAGGGATCCCAGTCAAATTGGAGGGTCATGAAGGGGAAGTTACTGCAGTAGATTGGTAATCATTCTGCTGCTAAAGAAGAGAGTCTCTTCCCTTTTTGGCTTCTTGATTCATCAAACATTAACTGATGATGCCTTGAAATCTTTCAGGTGTTCATCAGAGATCGGAAAACTAGTTACCTCTGCAGATGATTCCAAGGTTAGTTTGCTCTCTGTTCTGAACCCAATTGTTGGTTTATTGTATGTGCTGAAACTGGTCCTCATGACTCAACCTGATGACTGTATCATCCTTGCATAAGGGAACACTGTTCTTCGATTTGATCTAATTAATTCACTTCAATCATGCAGGTTCGAGTCTGGAATATGAAGAGGGGGGGTTGTATAAGCTCAAAGTCTCCAACTTCTCTTCGGAAGAGAGTTGTAGCTAATGCCCCAAGGATAAAGAGGTGCAGAAGATTGGTCATGAATGATCCAGCAACAGTCTTGAAGGAAGTAACTGATAACACCTGCTCCATGGAGCAAACAACAGAACCATCCTCCCCAATTCAATTGAAGGAACTTCAGTTCTCTACTCCAGAATCTGGAAAGAAAAGGAATCAAATGGAGGAAAATGAAGCACTAATGACACAAAAAGCAGCATTGAGTAGCCCATCTTCAGTTTTGAATCCTCCTCCATCTTTGAAAAGGAAAACCATTCTTGACTACTTCCATGCAGCTTCATAACAGGTGAACTCACAATGCAGGATCGTCGTTACTTTTCTGATGATGCAAGTGAAACTACCAAGTAATTATTTCCATGGTAAGAATGGTGGCTATTTATCTTTTCATTATTTCGTTATGTATTTGGCTCTTATTAAATTTCTTTACACTCTTTTGTGCAGATTTTTTCTATTGATCTGCACATGCTGCAGTGATAAAAAATTGAATACATGCTCCGCAACTGTTCTCTATTCTGGTTACTGGGGACCTGAGTCTCAAGTTTTTGGATGGCAATAGAATGCTGGGCTCCAATATTCTTTTCCTTGTCTTTTTACTTCTGAGCATCTGTCTGCTTGATTAATACTTCACCAAGATATCTATAGATGTCTTCGTGTTAATCTTTGTAACCATTCATGATAATGTATCAAGTAAAATTTTGGTTTTTATTTTTTCTGATCAGAAGAATACTCTTTTGATGCTTTGAGATGCTGGTCTGTGACATCAACAAACCTTTATGGTCCCAGAACTAATCCAGATTACATTGCAATTTCTGCTGAGGATTATAATTTAAAGATGAATTATTCAGTTTGGGTTTGGTTGACATTTTTTACAAATAGATATGTATAATGTAATTAAATGCATTACATAACTTGGCATGTTATAAGAAATGTTATTCAGCTGATAAATAATTTCTTAAATTAATTGGAATCATCATCACAATGCACATTGCGCAGGCACTCCACCCATTTGCTGCTATCCACACAATCCTTGATTGTTAACACAATTAACACAATCACAAAGTTCAAACCAATTCTGAGTGAAATCAGTTACAAGGGAATCAGTGAGGTAGAATTCTGTCATCTTTTGGTTAGTCAAACAAAGCCCTTGCAAGAAGGGACACAGCCGCAAAAGTTGATCATATTCAGATATGACCACTAATTTCCTCATCTAATCAAAGATCATGCCTCTGATAATGTTCATCAAAGAAACCCTATCCATGCCTGTGATTGCAAAACCATTCTACATGTTTTCAACATGATAACATGTAAAAAACAACACAGAGCTGTCCTTTTCTTTTATGTTTGTTAAGGAAAATTGCAAATTTAGGGAGATAGGCTGTATCTCTTTTTTTGGTTGACTCAAACATATATGCAAGTTCATGTTTGCTCAAGAAAAAGAAAAATTCAAAATTGGACTAAACATGGACAAGCAGTTTGTCCAAGAAAGACAGCCTGACAGAAATGCCTGACAAGAGATTTTACTGTTCTGCAGCTTCCAGTTAGCACTCCAGTTCTGCATCAATTGTAAATGGAAAATTTATTAGTTTTGACATAATGAAACAAATATAGAGTTCAGATAAAATAATTTGTGGAATTTAAACAGTACATACTTATACTTCAAAAAAAAAAAAAAGGATTACAGGTCAGATGGATATTTAAGGTGCAAGCTCTATTGTCAGATTAAAACAGGGGTATGAGAAAGCATTGAGATAGTTAGATGTAAGAAAACAATCCAGATACTAACCGAAGATTGGATAAATTTGAAATTAATCAAAGGATTGAATGAAAGTAAGATCAATAAGAACACGGATATACTAAGATCTTCATAATTTTGAAGTATTCAATGAATCCAAAAAATGAGCCAGCTGAGGCTCAGGCCGAGCTCAGCCAATGCTACTGTCGGGAAAATGTAGGCCCCAGACAGGTTTTTAAGTCAGCCTTGTTCACTTATAGCCCTATCCAAAGATTATCTGTACAACAGTTTGCAACTAAAATTCAAGCTAACCAAGTAGTTACAGAGGCTTTTTTGTTTCTTGAACTGTTTCTTAGGCCGTGATAATCAGTATATAGTGGAAGATACTCCTGAACAAAAAAACTAAGGCAAGTTAGAAGCAAGAGTCTCCAAACTAATGCCATCTCCTCGTTCCTCTTGGCCACCATTCTGCTACTGTATACAACAGAAATGAACTATACAAATGATTTGAGAATGGCAAAAGGCCACATAAAAGAATGACAAAGAATAGGTTTTCATTCATAAGAATTGAATCTGGCATGGTAATTTTTTCAAAAATAAAATAAAATAAAATTAAATAATTGAAGTGTTAAGTAGTAACCTGCCTGTCAGAATCAGCATGAATTGATCAACCTTGTTCAGGTTCAGAATCATAAGGATCACCATTCCATAATGGACCAATATTATTTCTAGAATCCTCAGCCTCTTCTTCCTACATTTCATGATGAAAAATCAATATTATTCAAGTACAAGGAAAAAATGAGGTGGAATCAATTTACTTCAAACAAAGAACCACCTGAACAGGGGAATCTGTATCTGGGGGTCTTTCTTGAAATTGCACACTTGGGACATGTTGCTTTTTTGTAATACGCTCGAGTAGCGTGTTCCTAAAAATGTAAGCCGTCAAGTAAGCCACAAAATACATAAATGGCAACAAAAGAAGGTACAGTTATTATCCTTGACTATTTAACAAGAAGGATAAAGTCCCAAATATCAAGCATTACAATCAAACCAATCGAGGAACAAGGAACAATCAGGGAATTCAAGAGGAGATTACATGTGTATGCTTTCAAGGAAGAGAGAGCAAAATCTTATTGCATGATTGATGTCATATTTTGACACATTAAAAGGCAGTAAATGAAGCTGAAGATTGGATTTTTATTATTAATTAAACAAGAGAAGTTCCTTCCATGCATTATCAAGTGGAAGGTCTCACTTGTATCACCGAGGCACTTGATTAAATTGACCCATAACTCAGGGGCACCGTATCCCGTCAAACCATAATGGGGTGGCATGCTACCGTTACATGTTCCTCACATGATCCTACTTTGACATATCTCATAAAAATATCCGTATCCACATATAGAGATATGGCGGCAAGAAATCCATTCACAATTTAATGTTAGGTACACCATATCCACAAACTCATAGATATGTGACACGTCGAACATACGTCAAGACTACATGTCCCAATAACAACCTACCACAATACATATGGTTAAAAATAATTTATGCCTTATCATGAATCAGGCGCAACGTACATTGAGTAACACATGGGAGGCATGCAAGGCTACGTTTCCCCATGATATATATGGTAAAAGAATTTTTATTTTCTTAATACCACATCTCCTGATCTCCGCTATTCTTTTTGCGGAACTTTTCTTCATTTTTCATTGTTTCCCTCTTACAATTTCATTGTTTTTTAATATATCTTATCTTTTATGTATGTTTTTAAAAGCTTCATATGTTATGTTTATTTTATTTTCTTCCTATCTTTTTAAATTTTCACACGTCTTTCTTATCTTTACCTTATCTTCCTAAATATTTTGAATCCTTAAATTTTAATTTTTATGATTTTAAATATATATATGTATATATATATATATTAACTAAGCTATAATATCTATAATACACACTCAATACTCTCATGAGTTAGATATATGAGATAGATATATATTTTGATATCAACACCCACCTATAAGGTCCTAGACATGAGTAAGATTCAAATATCCCTATCGAAAGTGCAAGCGTTTTATAAACTAGGAAGTTCTACGATAACATTACTTAATTGGAGCATAGAAAGGAAAAATACAGACGAGGAATATGGATAAAACTCAAATCTGTATAACTAAAATTTACCTCTAAAGTAAAAACATTTAAATAATTGTACTTACTTAAGTGCCTCCAGATACCGAGCAGAGTTCTTATTCACTGTTTTCTTTGGTTCAATATGAAGGGTATAGTCAGGGCCAAAGTATTCATAATATTCATTGTAAGGCAACTTATTCTCAGGCTCTACTCCAACTGCAACTGCTGTCTGTTCCAAGGTAACATTCAGTATTAATTGCGAAGCAAACTCATGCAACATCAATAAGTGTATTTGAATAAATATGCATATAAAGCGGCAAGAAAAATACAACAGACCTCATAGCACCAGCAACGGGCAACATTCCGCATTGTATAACCTCCACCTCCCAAGACCATCAGAGGCACATTGAAAGATCTAAGAAATTGTAGACAATCTGCATGCCCCTTCAATGTCAAGTTGAAACAACCAATTCTATCTCCAGCTAATGAATCTGCACCACATTGAAGAACAACTGCCCCAGGCTGGTAAACCTCCATAACTTTCTGAATGATAGGCCTGAATAATCCCCTGAAGCTATCATCATTCATTCCCTCACTTAGCGGGACATTCATCGCATAGTATTTTCCTTCATCACACCCAATACTTCTGATGTCACCACTACCTGGGAAGAAGTTCCCATATTTATGGAAAGAAACAGTCATGACACGGTCAGTTGTATAGAAAGCCTCTTCAACTCCGTCTCCATGATGGATATCAATATCAACATACAACACGCGCTGCCCAATAAACCAGATAAAGTGAGAAAATCATTAGTAACAAAAATGTAAACACATGAATTAAAAATAGATACTAATTATGAAATTTAGACAATAAAGATAACCGTTAGAGATGAAGAGCTCACTTACAGATAGAGCTAATGATAAAGAAAGACCTCTAAGCTCCCTAAAACCCATAAACTAGAGCCACCTAAAAATTAAACTAATTAAAGAGCTTGCATTTTCAACTGGTAGTTTCATGTGAAAAAAATAGATGAAATTTTTTATTTTCTTAATCATCCAAAGGGTAGTGAATATTAATTACCATCCCTAAATTTTTGTACAAAATTAAAAATTGTGTCAAGAACTGATTGTCTGTGATCAATCACCTTAATTTTCCTCATCAACTAAAGCTTCTATCAATCACCTCAATGTGCATAATTGTCACCAATTGAACCAAAAAGCCATATATAATTCTATGTTAGTTTAGGATAGTCAGATCAGGTAAAAAAAAAAACTAAGATATTATCTTTATTCTAACAATAAACTATCTCAAGTCCCATAAGCCATATATATGTGTGTGCAGTGTACCTCAATCAATAACATTACACATTCCTATTCCTTTACCTCATGCTAATCGCATCCCAACACTCCAAGACAGTTCATAGTTAGAACATGTTGTTAGAACATTCTCATATCTGCAACTACTGGCCCAGACCATCACCCTCCATTAATTGCCTACTACCACTGTTAGAAACCCAAAAAAAAACCACAACTTGCAATGGCATTTCAATCATTAGACTAATTTCTTTCACTTTATAGTGATTCCTAGCGTGTATGCATAACAAGCCGATTCCTATTAGTAAACACGGAATGTCTAGAAACCCTAAAATCAATAAACTAGCTAGGGCGGCGATAATTTCAGAGAAAGAAACCCAAGTAAAGCAGCGGCATGAATCAGAGGTATAGAATCCCAAGGTTTTACCGCATGATGCTTGAGAAGCTCGAGGATTCCGAGCACAATATCATTGACATAGCAAAATCCAGAAGCCTCGCTCTTCTTGGCGTGATGGAGGCCGCCAGCCCAGTTAATGGCGATGTCAGCGTCACCGCGGTTGAGCTTAACAGCGGCGCCGAGGGATCCTCCGGCCGAGGCCTGGCAGAACTGGAAGAGGCCATCGAAAGCCGGGCAATCCGAATTGTCGAGCTTGAAAGTGTCCGCATTTTCTGAAGACAAGGAGGCGAGCATCTCGGGGGTGACGGAAGAGAGGAAGTCGACGTAGTCCTCGGAGTGAAAACGGCACATATCGGCGGTGGAGGCCGGGAATGGTTGGCAGATCTCCAAGAGGCGGTGGAGGCGGTAGTGGACGATGAGGTTATGGGCCATTCGGATTCGATGGGGCTTCATGGGGTGGCCCTGCTTGTAGTAGTAGTCGCCGATGGTCGGCTCGTAGAAGTAGCTCACCCGCCGCTTCGTTCCGTCCGACGACGATGGCAACGACGCTCCCGCCTCGCCGACGGTGCCCATCTCTCTCTCTCTCTCTCTCGCTCCCGGTGCCCGCGTAGAGGTTCTGGAAGCTCTCACACTTTGTATTTATAGTGACGACGAAAATAAGGCTTGTCATTTGGTTTTTTTTTTTTTGCAATTATATCCCTGGAGTTTCATGGAATATCTTGTCTCTCAAGTGTCAAGTCAGAATGCTTTATAATTTTGAGAAAATTATGAATTGGGGATATTTTTTTCTTTCTAAATTTTAAAGGGTTTACCACTTTTGTTAGGGGGAAATGGGTCATTTTGTGGTGAAATTAACTCATGTTTGCAAGGGTGGTTGTCTGAGGGTGAAATCATTGAAGTGGATTGACTTCTTCGCACTTTAAATGTTCATTTGTGAATTAGAGAAGTGTCATTTTAATATTTTTAATATTTTTTTGAAAGTGGGGAGGTAAAATTTAATATAAACTATATTTTCTCAAAACTTTTAAATTTTTTTTGACTACATGTAAAATGAATATTAAAACTATTAAAAGTGATATTAAATTTCAACCATTTCAGAGAAGTATCATTTCATCTTATAAAAGGTATAATATTCTAATTGGTTCATCTACCTTTTTTCTCTTTTTTTTGGTCTCTCTACTCAAAAATACTCCAAACTAGTTCCTCTACTCTTGAAAATAGTTCTATTTAGTGCCTTTTACTCTAAAATGGGCCAATTAGTGACTGTATTTTCAAGAGTAGAGGGACTAGATGGGAAGAGATTAAGGGTAGAGAGACTAAGTTGAGTCATTTTCAAGAGTAGAGGGACTAGTGGGGAGCATTTATGAGTAGAGGGACCAAAAGGGAAGAGAGAGAAAAGTAGAGGGACCAACTAGGGTATTATACCTTATTTAAATAGAAGTGATTTCAAATAAAGAAATGGTTTGATCCCTCTACTTTTCTCTCTCTTCCCTTTTGGTCCCTCTACTCAGAAATGCTCCCGACTAGTCCCTCTACTTTTGAAAATGTGCATATTTAGTTAAAAATGCTCCCAACTAGTCCCTCTACTTTTAGAAATGTGCCCACTTAGTCCCTCTAAGTGGGCACATTTTTAAAAGTAGAGGGACTGGTTGGGAGCTTTTTCTAAGTGGGCACATTTTCAAAAGTAGAGGGACTAGTCGGGAGCATTTCTAAATAGAGGGACCAAAAGGGAAGAGAAAGAAAAGTACATGGACTATTTTGGTGATTATACCATTTAAATAAACACCTCAAATTAGACATGGCAGTTTAAATAGGTTTTAAAAAAATATTTATTTTTTTGTCTAAAAACTAGCATCATTTTTGTTTCTTCGTACATATGTAATAACTCCATCCCTTTGATCAAGCGCAACCTCTCTTTTGCAGGGTCTCTGCTCGCTAGCCCAAGTGCCCTTACCACCTCTGGGAGCAGCAACGAGGATACTCAAATTTAGCAACATGCGCCCCTAACTGCTACTTCCACCCTCCACCTCCTGTTGGGGGTTTACCCCAAGGTTTCAATGCTTGTTGCTATTTTTTTCTAGTTTAGAGTCCTCATGTTCCTTTTATGTTATGGGAGTTCTCTGTTTATATTGTTTGGATCCATATTTTATTTCTTGATTTTTATAATTAAAAAAATTAGTTTTTCATTTCTCTTTCAAGTCCAAAAGGTTCAAATCTCTTCCGATTTAACAGCGGCAGGTTTGCAGTTATTCATATTTATATTAAAAGTAAATTTTATAATAGCTCAAATGCACACAATCATCCAAACTAAGTGATCCCAATCACGTTTAAAATTCCAAAGCGTGCAACATGTCAGAAGGCTTTCCAATAAATGACTTGTAATAGTTCGATTGTGTAAACTAAATAGTCCAAAAAATACAAGCGACAAGTTGGATCATTGACACGCTACATAAGTTCCAAAGTACTTCCGTTTCACATGTTAAGAAAGTGCATAAGAAGTTGAGAGCAAACCCCATGAAATACAAGTATACAACAAACGATCAAGTGATATATTGATAACGGAGTCCCCATTAAAACTTTTTACAACTAGTGTTGTGAGCAGAAGCACCCTTCTTCTCCTTTGCACCTCTTCGGCAATCTTTGTCTTTCTTCTAGCGTTTGCTCAGCCTGACCCTGCTTGCCATGGCAAGTGGGGTTAAACTCAAGCCCTCTCATCTTCCTGGTGGACCTTCGGCTCCACCGTCTAGCTTCTTTCTAAGATGATCTTGGGCTGACGTTGCAGGTAATAAAAACGTTCGTGCAGAAGGCTCTCCGGTGGTTCAAGGAGCTGCGTTGGAGAAATTAGAAACTTTGGTTACATACTTCTTTAAGATCAACAATGAAGCAAGGCTCCGTGCAGAGGAATAATTTCTAATGCTTTGTATGGGAAATTCCTTTGTAGACCTCCAACTCTGGACGCTGTCAGATCTATTCTATTGAATAGATGGAAGGAATGGGTGAGGTCTCTATTGTTGACTTACCCAATGGTTGACCTCACTCAACCCCTTAGGAGAGGCTTTGGATTAGTAATGATGATCGGTGTGTCTTTATCGTTGTTCAGTATGAACGCCTTCCAACCTTTTGTTACCAGTGTAGAATTATTGGCCACGGGGAATCCTCTTGCCCAATTCGACATTCTTCAATCTTGAACCAAACTGTTAAAACTGCTTCAAGAACTAAGGCCGTCTCTCAACAACCGTAAGGTCACGAAGATCAAATGAAGGTTATGATGGAGGATCAGGGTCCTATCGGTTCTCTGATTCCTCTTGGTGGAGAATCTTTGGATGACCGGGAATTTGGCCTTTTGATGATGGTTTCCCGTCGCCGGTGAGGCAAGGGTAGTGGTGGTGCTTCGAATCATGGTTCTCGTGATTCGTATGTGCTGCTTGCCTCAACAGCCATGTAAGATCAGGCAACTATTAACTTACACATGGCCCAAGGTCATAATTCCTCCTTTTCCATGCATGCAACAGTCCCGTCCGTCATGTAGTGGGAGTAGCTTTAGGCAGCGTGGGGGTTCTCGAGGGGGTCATCCCTCCTTTTCACCTTGGGCATCTTAAAAAGCTGATGGGCATTCTGTTGACGGGTTTCTTGAAACTTGTGGCGACTTTTCTTCTCTGACAAGGGAGCCTTCAGAACCTTCCAATGGCCAGAAGGGTACCTTATCCATCATGTCAAGAGATGTTCTACTTAGGGAGATCCACATTGATCCTCATTTCCAACGGAACCCTTCTTCCTTAACGGCTAATCCAAGGGGAAGAAGGTTCTTTGCGATGAAACTGTCCCTCTAAGTCAAAATAAAGATCCTCTTCTTTTTCACAGAATCCCAACTTCATGAGTGGAGAGTTCGATGCCCTCCATGCTAGTATCGCTCACAAAGTCATGGATGCCCCACGGAAGTCCTCTATGGAGTTTGTCGATGAACAACAAAAGGAGGATGGGATGTCGAAAGCGAGATGGACACTAATAAAGAAGAAGGGGACACTGTGTTGGTAATCCAAGCCTAGGATGGCCCCTCGAAAGGAAGCTCTTGCCAGACAAAGTTCCAACTTGTCGAATAGTTCACATAAAAAGGGGAGGATAGACAATATTTCCTCTAGCTCCCAGTTACCCTCCTTGTCATCAAGATGATTTGTTTTTCATCATACTCTCTTTTGAGTTTATTTCGTTCTCTCTTGTTGATGGTTGTCATGATCAAGCTTAATATGATTTCTTGCAATTGCAGAGGGCCTCACCAACATCAACACTCTTAATAGAATTAGAGAGCTTGTTAAAGTTCATAATCTAAGCTTTGTTTGCTTAGTCGAAACTAGAGCTATCAAGCTATAAGCTTCGAAGTTTTGTTCTAAGTTCAAATGCTTGTGGGTGTGGACAACAATACCTTATGTTGGGTTCTCAGGTGGTATCATTGTCCTGTGGAAGCGCTCGGTAGGTTTAATCACTCTAATTGCCATTTCAAGGACGTCGCTTAATCTGGTATTCTATTCTCATCTCTTTGGTATCTAAATCCTGTCTGTTATCTACAACGGACAGTCAATTGGGATTCAGAGGAGACTGTGGAAAGAATTGTCTTGTATTTCTATTTTAAGCCTTCCTTGGTGCTTGGTGGGTAATTTTAATACTATTTGTTCTTAGTTCGAGCACAAAGGAGGTAGTTTTTTACTATGCTCGTAAATCATTTTTTTAAACGATTTTATTGCCAAAAACTCTCTTCTTGATGTGAATTTCACTAGTTCGGATTTTACTTGGTATAACAGTCGTTCTAGCTCTGCTCGATGGTGGGCCAAACTAGATTAGTGCCTTATTAACCTCAAGTAGTCTCATTTTTTCAGCTCTTACTCTATTTTGCATTTATCTAGAATTTGTTCTAACCACTCCCCTCTGCTTATCTAAGCTCAGACCCAGTCTCTTCCTAAGGTTAGGGTTTTCTGTTTTGAAAACTTTTGGTTAGAATACGTCAAATATCACAATATTGTTCGTTCTGCCTTAAACTTTAAACCCCATGCCTCTTATATGCATGCTTTTTACCCACCAGCTCAGCAGGGTTAGGTGTAGTCTCGTAGAGTGGAGATATAGTGGTATGAATTCCATTGGTTGAGTCCCTTATTACAGATCTTGATTCCCAAATTCAAAGCTCTCACTCTAGTGCAACTGTTGACCCTTGCTTGGAGTCCACCTGTCCTAGCCTTCATAATAGATTTAATGCTTTTCTTAGACAGAGTAACCTCCTTTGGACCCAGCATCCAAATTTATGTGGGATTTAAACAGTGATGTCAATTCTGATAGAGGGAATATTGAGCAGGTATTTCTTGATCATTATAGAACTTTGTGGTCTAATCCCAACAATTTATCATTTCCTGAAATCCTTAGGACCCTTCGCAATGACTTGCTCTACTGTCTCTCCTTAAGATGGTGAAATTTTGGTCATACTTGTCATCTTGGCAGAGGTTTTCAAAATGCTTATATCCCTTGCTCTTGTCAAGAGCCTGGGTCTAGACGGTTTTAACATGGATTTTTATAAGTTTTTTGGGAATGACGTTCATGAAGATCTTTACAATGCTATCAAGTACTTTTTTGTTCATGCGCATATGCCAAACTCTCGGGGCCACACTTTTATTGCTCTTATTCCAAAAGTTGATAATCCCAAGAGTGTTACTAGTTATCGGCCTATTTCTTTGTACAATGTCTATTATAAAATTATTGCAAAGATTTTGGCCAATTGCTTAAAAAACGTTATCCCTAATCTTGTCGGCAATGAACAATCTGGTTTTATTCATGGCAAATCCTCTGCTGATAACATTATCACCCTGCAGGAAGTAATGCACAACCTTGATAATGATTATAGCTTCCCCCCTAGGATGATAGTCAAGATTGATATTACAAAGGCCTATGATACTATCAGCTAGAAGGTTATTCTTGCTACATTAGCCAAAATGAAATTCCTAACTCGATGGATTACTTTGATTAAGTCTTGCATTTCTACTTCTACTTGTGCCTTTCTAATCAACGGTAACCTGAGTAGCTATATCAAGACTTCTAGGGGAGTTAGGTAGGGAGATCCTCTTTCATCTTATTTATTTATCTTAGTTTCTCAAAACTTAATTGCTATTCTTAAACGTGCTCTCGAGTTAGGGATGATTCCTGGTTTTGACTCGAGTTTATCCATGAATTTTAACCATTTGATGTATGCAGACGATTTGGGGCTTATCTCTAAAGCTTCTCAGCTAGTTGCCAGAAATTTTAATCTCTGCTTAACTATCTATTCTAGGTTAACTGGCCAGAATCCTAATCACAATAAATCGGCTATTTATTTTCCTAAGTGGTTGAATCCTAGGATTTCAAAGAGCATTTCTCAGATCCTTAGTTTTTCTATTGGCTCTTACCCATTTACCTACTTGGGTGTTTCTATTTCTCCGAATAGATTACCCATCTCTCATTTTACTCCATTGGTTTCTAGATTTTAGAATCTCAACTCTTTTTGGAAACAACTTCATATCTCTCAAGCTGGCAAAGTGATCCTGATTAATAGTGTTCTTATGACCATTCCTTCCTACACTTTAGCAGTCTACTCCCCGCCGGATTCCATCCTGGACAAGCTTTCTAAAATCGCTAGGAATTTTCTTTGGCATAATGATAGCAATGGAAGTGGCCTTCCTCTTGTTTCTTGGAACAAAGCTATACTTGATAAACCTGATAGGGGGTTAGCTATTAGGAGTCTAAGGCATTTGCGCACTGCTTACCTGGCTAAAAGCAGCTTTAAGCTTCTTAATAAAGATAAAGCTTATTAGGTGGAAATTTTAGAGCTCAAATATGGTTCTGTTAATCCCTGTCAGTTAAAAATTCCCCCTAAGTGCTCTTGGTTTTTTCAATCCTTATGTAAGAATTTGGGCACTATTAAATCTAATTTGAATATGATTGATATTAACCCAAATTCTACTTCAGTGCTTAGGGACCCTTGGCTCTTTGAAACACCTATCTGCCTCAAGGCAACTTTTGTAAACATGAGCCTTTTTGAGAAGAATATGCAAATTAATGATTTCCTTTGTGAGGGTAATTAGAGTTTGCCGAATCTTCAATAGCTTTTGGGCGTTTGTTTTTCTCCATATATTTTGGTGTCCAAAAGGATTGATCTTTCTTGCCATAACTCCTGGGTTTGGAGTTCCAGGAGCATCAGTAAACATATTGTTTATGAGGTTTACCATCATTTCAACTATCCCGGTTATGAATCTCCCTGGAAAGGTTGGAAGAACCTCTGGTCTTTGAATGCTTCCCCGAGAGCTAAGTTCTTCGCCTGGTTGTTCCTTCAGGGTAGAATCAAGACTAAGGTTTTTCTTAATTCCATCAATTTAGTTCATAGTACTTGTTGTGCTATTTGTGGTATGTGTAGGGAGACAATCTACCACTTTTTTAACTCTTGCTCCCAAGTCTTGCCAATATGGAGTAAAATTGAAAATTTGACAGGCATGAAGATTATTTCCAGTAACAATCAGATTCTTTATTGTTGACTTGACAATATAAACACCCTTAGAACAAAACATCAGGCTTCCTTAATTGTGACTACAATTTGGAATGTCCGGAAAGCCAGACGTAATCTTATTTTTGAAGGTCTTAACTGGGATCCTCTGTGGATTGCCTCTTCTTCAATTTCTCAAGTGAAAGGTCTCATCCTTAATGCTAATTTTCAAAGAGATATGTTCTTCTTCAACATTTTGATTAGTTTTCCAACTCATTATTGTGTATTCTCTGATGCTTCTTGGTTGCCTGATTGTCAAATAGGAGGTGGTGGATTAATTATTGTTAACTTTCATAAAAGTATTGAGATCACAGGATGCTTTAGAATTACTGTTGATAATTCTGTGGTTGCTGAGTTGGTTGCATCTAAAATGGCTCTCAAGATTGCTGCTGAATTACACTTCAATATTGCCATGTTGTTCACGGATTGCCCTAGAATCATTTAGATGAAGAACTATTCCGATTATGAATCGGCTTGAAGAAATCATCATGAGGATGGAAATATGAGAGATCCTTTTAATTTGCATGTGAATTGCTATTGAGCTTATTCGTAGAGAGTGGAATCTTGTTGGTGATAAACTGGTTGCTCGTGGCCAATCTTGCCATGACATCTCACTTTTTCAACGGGGTCGAGACCTTCCCAATTTGGCTAATGGAAGTTGTTAAGCATAGTGGTTTTTATTTTGTTTAATCCTAGTATTGGCTGTATTGCTAGTTTAGTTTTGTTTGTTCTTTTTGGTTCTTCTACTTTTGTCTGTTTAGGCACTTTTCCTTGCCTTTGTATCTTTGTTTGATTGCTTTTAGTTCAATAAACTCAACTACTAAAGTAGCTCATTTTTTTAAAAATAAAAAAAAAATAAAAAAAAACTTTTTACAAGTAGTAGTGAGTTTAAATCATGAATAAGAGTGCACTTTTTTGGAATACGAGTAATGATTATGTGCGGATTATCTCAGTGTCCATGTGTGTGCAGGTCTCAACCCCTACTTGTTTTGTCAAAGATTTATAAATTTATGCATGATCCTCTTTTTTCTTAGTAGCCTTATGGCTCATCTTGGTAATAAAAATAAAAATAAATAAATAAAAAACCACATGAAATACAATGTTATCTTGCAGCGGTAGATAAATTTAAATCTCTACATAGAGCACAACAGATTGAAAACAAAAGCAGAAGCTACACAACCAAACTGAATTGGCTCACAAACTCAAAGGAAAATAGCAAATGAGCTATTTAAAACTACTACTAGAGATTAATGAGTCATAGAGTACTAAAAAACCATAGGCGAAAAACTACACTCAAATGTCCATAACTCACCTGTAAGACATTGTTGTGATATCACCAGAATAATAGAGCTGGTAAATCACAGCATCTTACAATCCGTCATCAACCACCAAAAATTATACAAGGGTAGGTACCAAACACGTCGGTCTCATGAAACTTGAACATATTTACAACTATGAAAGTCTGGCAGCAAGCATAATCCTACAGGAATAACTGAAACTTTGGCGGCATGCTCTCTTGGTTCACAAGTGAGCTTCTAATTAGACACAGCTTGAGATGATGAGCAGATCATACTAGTTCACATCAGCAGTGGCAGCCGCAGACTCTGGATGGTAGTGCAACATCTCCTGCCACATCATCTCCCGGATCACATCTTCCCCGAGATCTTCATCAATGTCAAGATCAATCGGGACCTGAGCTGGGGGGTTGGAGTTTGGATCATAAAGGGGAGACATGTAAGGATGTTCCAGAGCCTCAGTAACACTAATTCTCTTAGATGGGTCGAAAACAAGCATTTTCTGCAGCAGATCAATAGCAAGCGGATTTGCACGGGGATATAGAGTGCTAAAAGGAGTGCCAGGTGTGTATGGTAAGGACTTTATATACTTCCGGGCCTTTGGATTATCAATGAAGCCAAGATCAGCATCAGTACGGGTTCCAAGCACGTTGATGATGAGTTTGAGCTGGTTGAGGCATTCTGTGCCAGGGAAGATAGGCTTCCGGCCTAGAAGTTCAGCAAAAATGCAGCCCACAGACCACACATCAATGGAGGTGTCATAGTTCTCACAGCAAAGGAGCAGTTCCGGCGCACGATACCAGCGGGTAACAACATACTCAGTCATGAACTGGCCTTTTGTACTGTTGGTACGAGCCAGACCAAAGTCGCATATCTTGAGGTCGCAGTTTGCATTGACGAGGAGGTTCCCTGGTTTCAAGTCCCTATGGAGTATGTTTGCTGAGTGGAGATACTTCAGTCCTCGAAGCAACTAAAATAATGAGACAATATTAGCAATGTCTTTATTTTTAGTTAAAAAATACTGACACCTACCAAAGAAAGAGAAACAAGTTCTGGACACATATTTGCCTAGGGGAGAGCCAGGATAAGAGAATTTATCCTGGGTTAATTTCCAACCAGCACATAATGAATTGGGTTAACTACATCAATTCTATTGCTGTAAACATGAATAAATTGCAGTTGAAAGCAAAACTTGTTTCAATAACATGATGGTAATGTGGCCGCTTAGCTTACTGTCAGAAACATGAATAAATTGCAGTAGAAAGCAAAACTTGTTTCAATAACATAATGGTAATGTGGCAGCTTAGCTTATTGTCAGAAGCATTAAATGCTACGGGTTGACCACATCATTTCACAACATCCGATCAGTGTAGGTACAGCATATGGCACTGCAAAGTCAAAACATTGGCAAAACAAATCCACAAATGCATAAAATCAACTTGATCCTACCGGTATAGACCACATCACTTGCTACATCCGATAAATGCATTGCACACAAGAAAAAAGTATGATAAAGACTAGACATAGTCACACAAACAAGAAGAAAAGCCTTGAACAAAATATCAATGAAGTGGTATCCTTTATTACCACAAAACTAGTTCATGGCATAAGCTTAGCAGAGAGTTTTATGTAGTCGAACAAATACAATGCAAACATCCAAGCAAGACAGAAGTAAGAATCAGGAGGGTGGGAATTAAACTTCTCACACGAAGTAAACTTGAACAAAGGAGGATGGAATGTAATCTATAAAAAGTAAAATAGACAGCATCTAGAACCTCAGCCCCACTCTTGGTTGAATCACTATGCAAAAAGTAGAAAAACGAGCTGTCTATAAAATATGTATGTTTACTCTTAAACCTCTCCAGCAATTCAAGAACTCTAATCTAAGAGAATTTAGGAATGATGGTATGTACAGGAATATAATCACAACAAATAAAAATATATAAATAAATAAAACAAGAAAAGAGAAAATAGAAAAAAATTGTGTCACAATTCTCCTGTTAGATGTGAACAAATGATTTTGGGATTATTATTGGAGAAACTGTGAAAGTGGTCATAAATATGTAAGGAATTAGATCAATGATATGTAGGTAGGTAAGCAGAAGAGCCAACCAAAAACAAAATGTATTCTTGTTTCCTCCTGATAAATTGGTAGGAAGCACCCCATACAATAAACTCAGTGGAAAAAAGGGCATGTCAGAGACACTGTCACTTACAAGGAAAAGAAAGACTGAGCAATTACCTAATTGACAACTACCACAAAATATAAAATCGAAGACATGTGAACAACACCACCAAGTCAAGGATATAGCTTGGTTTTAATATGCCATGAACATGGACACCCAAGTGCCATCCATTTGTCCATCCATGGCAGAGAACTATCAGTAAATAGTATCGTATGAAAGAAACAAATGAAATGGTACAATCAAGAACAAAATATATATATATATATATATGTCAACTTAAAAAGCATGAAAACAGATGGAACATAGAAATTCAAACATTGGGGCCCAAGAACCCTTTAATAGCAGGTCTAGAAAAGACAAAGTAAAAAAGAAGGTGCACTCAGAGATGAGTGAATCTTTAGTAGCCTTTTCCCTTTCTACAGCCCTAAATCCAAGAAAACTACACATTCAGACACCCAAACTTGACCTAGCAATATTATCAAATAAATTGAAAATAAAGTTGCATAAGAGCATCATTGAGCACAAGGGTAAAGCAAGGAATAACTTTACCATAACCAAGTAAAATGTTTATCTAACTAGATCCAGCATATCATACCTGGAAGAGAAAATATTGACAATGATCATTTGAAAGTGCTTGAGAGGATTTGATAATTTGATGTAAATCAGTATCCATGAGTTCATAGACCAGATAGACATCCCTGAAACTTCTCCTATGGACTGGCATCATGATGTCTTTCAGAGCAATAACATTATCATGGTGCAGATGTCTAAGGAGCTTCAATTCCCTCAAAGTTCTAAGTGCATCAACACGATTATCAAAGGCATTATTTATTTTCTTAATTGCAACTTTCTCGCTTGTTTCTCTGTTTACAGAAGAGCAAACTACTCCATAAGCTCCCCTGCCAATGGGTTTAATAGGAACATACTTGGTATCAATCTCAAATAAGGTTTGCCACATTGAGTAGTAATGCTTTCCTCTGTTTCCAATTCCATTAGGGGGGTCTACCATCATAGCCATTTTCCTCAAATCACCACTGAAAAACAGATAAACAAGTAAATGCGGAGTTAATTCTGCAGCAACAGAAACGCTAAAGGTTACTTTTTTTTTACTTGGGGGAACTGCAATTCTCTGATTATTTAAGATAACATTCAAAATATTAAAAAAAAAAAAACGTAAGAGTTTCTTAACAAAATAAGCATGAAAGATAACAGAAAAAGATTTTTTTAAAAAACTTAGTTTTTTGGTTCAAAACCCTCAGTTATTATTTTCTTTCTAAAAAACTAGAATCTTGTATCAAATACAACCAAATTTTGAGACAATGAGGAATAACACAAATCAAGAAGATCAACTTCACAGAAAAAAAGAAAAAGAGAAACACCAAACATACCAAAACTCAAGATCACGACGCTCCCAAACGATTGAACTAAATCCAACACTCACAACTCCAGATTCCAGTCTCCTCCTCCTCCTCCAGCGACCTCCACAGCTGCGCTATTACCAATCATTCATCCCACCATCAATTCACTCTCAGATCACCAAATCCCCATCAGAAAACCCTAGAAGAAGAAGAAGACCACAAGGTACGATCTTTTCACCACGATCCGAAAATTGGGAGCTGGAAATAAAACCCTCCTCCAAAGAGATCTCCACGGAGCTTGGAATCCGCCCCAATTATCCAAAAACCTAACCCTCCCCAAACCCCATTTCCATCGCCTACCCAAAGCGAACAAGACTTGCCTTCCAATGAGTGGCGCCAATTTACTTTACAACTGTTTTATAATACTGTTAGGGGCAATTGGATCACGGATTGAGGGCTTGGGAATGGAATCTCATTTTCAAGCTTTTGTTTGATAATCAGGAAAGACATGAATTGTTTCCATGCATGGGAAAAGGATTACTCCTAGGAGAGGTATCCTATTCCACCCAAAAATGGGGGGAGAATAGGGGGAGATCTCATTTGTCATTATTTTATATTATTATGTTTATTACTGTTATCTCCTTGCTACTCCGTAGTATTCATCTCTACGATGATCTCCTGTTTTTTCTTTTCTTTCTTTGTTATTTTATTTTATGTTTTTACTTTCTGTGTTTTATTTCCAATGATCCGAAATTTTTTTATTTTTAATTATTATTACATAATTTTTGTCTTTTTTGTTATCTATCTCTTGTTTATCTATTTCTTGTTTTTTACAATTTATTTGTGATTTATTTATATTTTTTTAAAAAATACAATAACACTGTATTATTATAATAATTATTAAAAAAATACATTTGTGATTTATTTTTTTAAAATACAATAACACTGTATTATTATAATTATTAGATTTAAATTTAACAGTTGAAAACTAGATCTCTGTGAAATTAAATTCTAAAAATATTTCATGTGTTAATTGAATGTATATAGAATTTAATTGTATGGATATTTACGTATGTATATAATCATGTGAAATATGAATGATACACTCTCCACCAAAGCTGTCAAGTTAGATAAAAAAAAATCTGGTTAAATCCATTCAAAATCATAAATTTCTCTAAAGTCTCTTTCTTCAATAGATTTTTTTTTTTTTCATACACCTCATTTATTTCAATAGAAAATATGTATCATATAGTATATGATTAAATGAAAATAAGTACATATTAGAATATTGTACTTTCGTGTTTTTATATAATTTTAATTTTTAAAAAAAATTGGCATATTACTCAGCGGTACTAACACATGAGTTGAATAATAATTTTTTATTTAAAAAAATTGATTTTTAGAATTTGTTTGAAAATTTTTTTTTAAATGAAAAATGTTTGTCGTTTCTCATTTGTCACTAGGGGAAGAGGGAGAGAGAGGGATCACACTTGGAATGGATAATAAAAGGTTGATGGTTGCCGGCCTAGTAATATCTAGGTCGGTGTTTGGAAAGCCTAAAATGTCTAACTTTTGGGTGTAGGCCACCAAACTTCACAGCAAGGAACTTAGTAATAAATGAATCATGATAAACTTTTTTAATAAAAAAAAATTAAATATATATAAAAAAAAAATCCACAACGTTATCATCTAATTAGATTCAAAGTCTAACTTATCATAGTCAGACTTGTCTTCCTTCATTAATGCAATATCTTACTTGAAAGCTGAGATTTTTAAGTAAAAAGCAAATATCTGAAGGCCTTGTGGCTGAGGTTTTAAGAGAAAGGAAAAAAATTTAAATATATGATTCAATAATATACATAAATTTGAACATAAATTAGATATATATTGAAAAAAAAATCAATACATATGAACACTCACAGAAGAGATTTAATATGAATTGAACAAGAAGTTACATGGTTAATATTTATTATAATTTAAATATTTATTTATTTTTTAATTAATTAAACAACCACTATAGAACAAGAACTTTCATATAACAATCTATTTTGTTGAATTCTATTAAAAAAATTGTTTTTGAAATTTTTATTAAATAATATCATTTTGTTGATAATCCTCGGTTTAAACGTGGTAAAAATAAAAATCATTTTTATTTACAATCCACATCTTAAACATGGTAAAGGCCTTTAACTTCATGTTTATAAGCGTTTTTAATATATGACTTCTCTATATTTAAAAAAAGAAAAATTCTCCTATTAGATCCATATAATTCTTTCAAATTAGATCCACACGAATGACCATATCATCTACTAAAAAAAAAATTTGATGATGGAAAACTAAACAGATGATTTACATTACTAAACGTTTAAAATTATAAAATTTAATTAGTAAAATAAAACCTCAAAGATAATTAGATAAGCTCCAAACAGAGGGCAAACTACAAGAAACAAGAAGCAATTTTCTCTGCCATAAATAATAATAATAATAAAAAAAAAAAAAGTCAGCTGGCCTCCAAACCCTGTCAAATACACTTTAATAATGAACTTTAAACCTAAACCAGGGCATGATTAGTCTCAACAGTGCTTTCAATAATTGAGCGCTCAGTTGGTCATATACATATCATTGGAGTTTGATATTTACAAAGATAAATCAAATTTAATAAACTTCAAAAAAAAAAAAAAAACCAAAAAACTGAACAGGGGCAGAGTGCACTTTTTACAAATGCTCTTTCAAAAGCTAGCATGAACAAGAAGAAGAAAGTTTTTACAATTAGGAATTGAAAAAGATGAAACATAGCCAATATTATAACCCAACACTACATGAATATATATATAAATGGGAAAACCAACTTTATAATATACAAGGTGGCAATTAAGGAAACAAATAGAAAAATAGCTGCACATTTGAAGTATTAAAATGTAAGAGAGGGCAAAAAGACAGTATCATCAGTCTTGATTTAAGTTGTTTCAGAAATTAGACGAACTTCATATAGATTATTCTCGCCTCCGCCTGCAACCAAATGCTCTCATCATTTTAAGTTTTAATTCATATTTTGAAGTGATTATTAGTAAGTTGTGCATGAAGTCCCAATAAACACCAATAAAAGAATGTATGTGACAGTCACAAGAAACTCACTGATATCTGTGGAGATTCCTGGTCCAAAAAATGATGTGAATTTTGCCTAATTTAGTATCAAAATGTATCACCCGTCAGTTCATGCATTATTTCATCAAGAGACATGTTGGATCTCAAAAAACAGAATGATAATAATTCAATCCTAGATATAATGGCTTTTGCAATTATTCAAACCGAGTGTGAAATATTTGGTCTAGCCCAAGCAATTTATCGTAGCCTAAATAATCAAGGAAAGCGTAACTTGGACGATCACCTTTCTTTGTTCAAAATCAGACAACTGCAAAGCTTTTGCTTCAAAAACGAGAACTAAGCAGTACTTCCCATTCGCAGTAACCTATGCAGCGAAAAAAAAAATGAAAGTTATACAGTCAAAAGGAATTGAAAGATAAATGCTATAATCAAATATTAGCTATAATATTAAAAAGCAATAATCAAGAGCAGATACAAATAGCACTAATATTAAAAATTGGCCAATGGCAAAAATCAAGATTGAATAAAAGTTTAATCTGCAACATGGTTAAAACTATGACATGCATATGGGATAAGTGAATTATATCTCCTAATCTGGGTTCTGTATATATCTGATACCCTAAAACATTCTGTGATGTGCTCAATCATCTTTCAGGACTAGTTTTTCATGAGTAATTATTAAAAAAACAAGATACATCGAAATTTAATGTCCAAGACTTTTCTTAAACAAATTAATTCCATATGCAATGAATAGAAAGAATGTATGAAATATACATAAAACCAAAGGTAAAAGGTTAAAGGAAAAAGGAATTACATACTTCTTCTCGAACCATTTGTAGGATAGGAGCATTTCTCCGTGAAATTCCACCACCCTAAAGATCAAGTGAAAAAATAAATGTCACAAGGAGACTCAATACTTTACCAGACAAGTTCAACAATAGTAAACATAGACATGCAGTAACTAACAAGAATTATAAATCAATCAATGCTGAGCTACTAAAAAAAAGATCTTCATCATATATAATTTGGGTTTCTATTGCTGGCGAAGATTATAGCCTATATGCCATATTCATTTGACGTAAATCAATACCTTCTCCAACTCAAATTTACCACTATAGCAAGTCAATTGAAAATTTGGTACACCTAATTCGAGCTAGTTTGCATCAAGTCTAGAATGGAACAAATGTTCCAAAGGGTTAAAAGTTGGGTTATTCACAATTTGGAAACAAAGCTTTCAGTTGACATATGAGATCAATTGATACCACAGGATGTATAGGCATTAAAACTAAAATTCACACTGTTAATCTTGCCAGGCAAACACATAGGACTACAGGAGTTGTGACGTTTTAAATCAATCAAATCAGAAAAAAGCACAAAATGTATGGTAGCTGGAGACTACCTGACCATATTGAAATATTCGCTTCAGGGCCTCATCTAAATGCTGTTCATCTCCATATCGAAATCGAATAACATCATCTCTCACCTAAAAGTCATTCAAAGGAAAGTAAACATATTTTTAATAGCAGTGGAAGTTTACAAGAGTTATATACTAGAATTACTATAAAAAAAAGTGATTGTGTTTTTATCACAGCAGCCAACACACATGAACAAACACATGGTGGGTTCATATAGAAGTGATGCTCATTAGTGGTGTTGATCAATACAATTTGAGAAATGCTCTAGGCATATAATGCTTAGCGATGCCACATGACAGGTTATGTTGGATAAATGATGAAATAGTTGCTCTATTCATTTTCTTCATAATAAAAAAACTTGCAATGCTTCATTTTCCTGAGCAACTAACATAACCAGTGAAGGTAGTCAAGATCATCCAAAGTTAACACAGACTCAGCTATTTGCCTTTAAGAAAATAAATTCACCTGTTTAAGAATAGGAGTAGCACATTTCTCCCTCAAGATTTGAGCATCGGAGTAGGTTACACATGGTACTGGTTTAAGCTCTGCATACTTCACGGCATAATGCACAGTAAAGTTAGAAAAAACAACTGTAATTTTCTATCAGGAATGGCAAGAACCAAATACCTTAGATATTTGGATGTTCAACAATAATTCCATCTTACTAAGAAGGACCGATTTCACACCAATCAAGATTGAAAAGAGAGGAATAGACAGATATGATCTTATACCAAAGTTAGAATCAGTCTGACACTTAATCAGCATCATAGTAAACCGGTGAAATTTCCATCATGTTTTAACCCACATTGTCCTCCACATTCGTAGCATTGAGCTTATGTATATATACACAACAATACTGATGGCAATAAGAGAACTCCAAAAAGCATTTATATAAGACATGCAAATTTACCTTTAGAGCCATGCCAATTATTGCTATAGGAAATCCATATGTAAGCATTATAGCAGACCACTCAGACCCAGGGAGTATATTGAAATATGCTCCAAAGCCATACCTGAAAAATAAAAGAAAAGGTAACATAATGAAACCCACACACTTGCTTAAGCTATTGACTTACGAGAGCAGTGTGCAGCCAAGCGTTAATCCAATAGTGCCAAAAGAAACCTGTAGATGCAATAAACTATCCAGGTAAATAGTATTTGACAAATCTTCAACAATGCAAGTGGCTTAATCCTAAAGATTGTTTAAAAAAAGGGTCCATTAAAAACAAAGGGAAATCTTCCAAGATGAAGCAACTATATAGGACATATTGCTATAGACTACCATATATTGCATTGGAGAAGCAATAGAACATAATTTCCATTGAGAAAAGAGCATGATGAGAAGGGCAATGGCAAAGGCATGATCAAGGTGTTCATTCCTACAAAGTTTAATAAGTATATTGGGTCTAGATGGCAAACAAAGTCAACAAAGCTTCAGAAAAAAAGTATATCATGCATTATCAAGATCGGAGAAAAAATTGCTGTTGAGCTAAGGCATGATGAGAAGGGTAATGCCCATGCCATCACAACTTTGATCAAAGTATTTTGTTCTTTAAAGTTCAGTAAAAAGCAATAATTACTCATGTATTTCAAAAAATTTTGGCTAACAAAACATAAGTAAAAACCCTGCCTGTCTATTCATTTCCGAATACAACATGACTTGTCAACAAATTTCCTAAACGTACTAAAAAATGGTCTACAGCAGAACTAGAAAAATTAAAGAATAAGTCATGCATGAAACTTCTTAAAACACATTAATCATTGCACAGAATTCATTCCTATTACAAGGTATAAAGAATCAAAGTTATGATAAATTCTTAATAGGTTCACATACAACTATATCTTCCACTAAACATTTATATATTAGCAATTCCTGCAACAATACAACAAAACCAGATTGAGATTCTTTAGAACAATTCATCCATGGAACCGATTAAAAGTTAAAACACATAGTTATTATCACAATAAATCCTTAATAGCTTCCTACTCACACACATGCGCATATATATCTCTCCAATCATACATCATTTTACAGTCTTTACCCCTCCAACTCACGTCCAGCATAAACCATAATCAACAAGATAAAACATCAAATCAGAAATCATGCTATTCACAGCATTAATCACCATACTGAATCAATTCAAACAAGAACAAAAGCTGAATAAAGGAATAACCTTGGCGAGCGAGAAATCACTGTCAGTAACAACGGTCTTATCAGAGGACGTGGACGGCTGGGTAGAATCCACAGCATCTACAACCACAACAAGCCTAGAACGCCGCTGATTCAGGGTCACAAGACAGCGCAGAGGGAGGAGAGAAAGGGGGCTATGACTGCCACCAGTGGAGGAACCAAAGCGTCCTCGCCAAAGAGCAAGCCCATGGTGCCGCGAGGGGCACAGTGGGGCGTGCCCCGTGCTCCGGGACGCGCACAGAGGCAATGGCGCGGCCGCTCTGATCGACATGCTCTCCTGCTGTTGCTCTGCGTCTGATTCTCTCCAACGCGCTCTGGATATATATCGCCTCTCGAGCTCCACGTTTTCAGTGGCTGAAGTTGTTCATCCTTGCACGTGCACAGCACGCGTGCTGAGATTTTCTTTTCTTTTTTTTTTTTAAAATAATTTTCAGGAAACACAAATTAAACCAACCATCATCTTCTTTACATGCCCTTCATGCAGTTTTATTTATTTTGTAAAAATAAAAATTAAAAATTTAAAAACAAAATTAAATAGGGAAACAGGTTTTTTTTTAAATAACATAAATAATAAAAAGTCAGACTACTTCTCCCCTGCTTCCTCCTGATAAATGAACGCCCTCTTATCGGATCATCTTACAATATTAACTGAGGTTAGCGGGTAAATTTAGACGTATTACAATATTAACTCTCAGATGGGACCCACTGGTCCAACCAAATCCAGTGGGTTTGACACAGTGGCACTGTTTTAGTGTCACGCACACGGCACGTGCTTATCATGTTAATATATAAATAAATAATTTAGAAGCAGTTCATCAGAACCCAATGATATCTCTCTCTTGCTCGGCAAACTCGTAGTTTTGCTTCTATTTGCCCCCAAATTCGATCTCTAGGGTTTTTGTTTCTACCTCTCGAGCAAACCCTAGGGCGCTCGAAAGAGGCTGTTTGATCATTTCTGCCACACTGTGGCGACGATGGGGCACAATGGCGATGATGCTCCTCGAGTAATTTCGTAAGTCTCATCCCTTTTCTCCCATCTTCTTTCTTCTCGCCGAATTCTTGCTGCAAGGATGTGGTTTTTGGTGGAATGATGCAGAAGAATCTGGATTTTACTGTTTGGTCAATCAATATGATTTGTTTGGATGATGATGCTATGGTTTTTTGGGATGTTTTGGCGTTACAAATTTGTTGTCTTTTTTTCTCTTTACTTTGTCTGCTCTTATATGATCGGCTGAACCTTTGATGGGTCTATTATTGAAAGATAATCTTGCTGTTCGTTGTATTTTGTGGTAATTGTTAAACCTTTTCCAAAGAGAAATTGATTGTTTTGGTTTGGTTGAATGTTGCACAGCTTTCCTTTGGGAACCCAAAACTTATGGTTCTGTAGGGAAAGACTTCTCAAGGTTTTTTTCTATCTATTTTCTCAGACCCAGGAGCTGTGAGTATTGGATGGAAAATATAAAGGGTAGCATGTGAAGGCATAATAATTTAAGGAGATGGTCGTCTTTCTATCAATTTAAGATAGCTGATGACAAAATTAACTTTATTTAATGTTTAATTTTTATTTTTTTTGTGATGTACTACTATATCACTTTTGCTCATTGGAATGCATTGGCATTTGAATGTTTTAAAGCAGCTTGGTTTTCCTTCACTCCAGTCTGAATGTTATGATCTGTTTTGTGAAAGGCACCACTTTTTGTTTAGGTTATAATTTTCTGTTGCATATGCATGCTGATGATAATTGGCTGTTAAATGCTGCTTTGTGGATGCAAATTTTATTGATATTGGGATTAGGCTTGGGTGATAATGGTCATGTTGGTGTATTTTCTTAACATTCATTTGTTGTTGACAGATTGTTGAAAGAACTCGGGGGAAGGCCGAAGGAAGAATCACTTGGAATGGTTCCAATTTTGTTGTCATCTTTAAAAAGTGATGATCCTCGTGTTGTCACACAATCTATTATCAGTGGGACAAGTTTATTTTGCGCTGTCTTGGAAGAGATGGCACTCCAGGTGCTTTTTGTAGCAGAGTATCCCATCAATGGATTTTATGCATTTTGATGTAACTTGTAATTATTCCAATGTTGCTGTGACCTTTGACACTCACTATTTCTGTGAATAGTAAAAAAAATTGTTTTGCCAATGTACCTATGAGATGTGGTTATTTGTTCATTTGGTTGTTTTATGATTTTCCTCCGATGGATGTTGTGGTTTCTGCATTATGCCTATGAGAAAATTAAGTAGATCAAGCGAGTGAGTATAGAAGTGAAATTGGACAACATTTATCACCTCAACTTGCAGGGCCCCTATTAACACCAAGTTACAACTTGATGTCATTTTATTTTGTTAATTTTCCATAAGCCTTTCTAGACTTGCACATCCTAAACCTATGAATAAAAAAAATGCTATAAAATTAATATGTGACAATTTCACATTCGTGGGGTCTGATGATATGTTGTTGCACAAGTTCACATGAGTTACTTTAGGCTTTATATAATGACAATTTGCAGCAAGGTTGAAAGGTCAATGTATCATTCACTGACTATAGAGGATGAATCTTCTACTATAACTAAATATCATCAATGCCAACTGCTGTAAGCTGCTATTGTCTTTCAGTACTTATTTGAGCTTTCCTTGGCAATGCCTTGTGTTATGCATAGCACTAAATGCCCAAGAAGAATATTATAAGATAATTGCTTTATCTTTCTTCTCATACTTTGTCTTGTGGCAATTTCCAACTTACTTTTTTAGTGGAGCTATAGTTAAAAACTAAAATTTTCACAAAACTTGTTCATTCTTCTATGGTCTCAAATCAAGTCAAAATTCTTTTTCTTCACATCAACTAAGGCTATGTTCATGTAAAGTGTTCTTCCTTTTATATTGATTATGAAAATTTATTTCTGTTTTTTCTCAGTCAATGTTATGGCCTCTCAAGTTGATTCACTAATAGCGCTAAGTCTCATTTTATCGATTTTAAGCTGAGTACTTATGTTTCAAATTTTCTGTAAATGTAGCTTCACAATTCTGGTCAGATTGGTAGGTGGCTTGAGGAAATATGGGCTTGGATAATTAAGTTCAAGGATGCAGTTAGTAGCATTTTGTTTGAGGTAAGTTTTTAGGCACCTTTATTTGATTCTCTTTAATTTTCTGATACATAATAATATTAGTTCTTGTGCAAATGCAGTTTTGTTTTAGCTGATTTCCTTTTTTCCCCAGTTGGTCATATTGTAAAATTATTTTGTTCTAAGTTTTGATATAGGTGTGCATTTTGCAGTAGGAAGTTGTTTCCTAATAGAAAACAACCAGCCTTTAGTATTTCCTGAATTGCATGTAATGTGAAGATTTCTGTGTGTGTGTGTTTCTTTCCAATTCCTTTTTCTGGGAAAACCTATTCAGGATTGTGATAAGTGAAGTATTTTTATCTCCATGGCTGCAATTACAACAGTTAATCTAATCATTTGAATTTTGCTGAATGAAGAAGTTGAAAAGAAATTAAAAACCAAGATAAAAGGAAATTCACTGGATGACCTACAAGGCAAGAAATTTGAGCATGTGTCTCATAATTCTTGGCATATCATCCTATTAATCTATTGCTGCAAAGTTGGATATAATCTAATGCTTCACAAACTTGCTTACAACTAGGTTGGTCTATTATCATGACCTTTTGAATTGTTTTACACAAGGTTGATATTCCATCTATTACTACTAGAATTTGGCCAGTACAATAAAACCAATCCCATCTCTTGATGGTGATTCCCTGGTGGATGTTTGGTGGAGGGGATAAAATTGCGGGTTAAAAGAATCTTTTCTAATATTTGGTTAGAGGGAAAATTTTTGTTTGAGCTAACCAAACTTTGACTTAATTAATAGTCTTTGAAATTAATATTTTAGGATTTAAAATTTATTTTTTCAAGTAATAAAAATTATTTATTAGCATTAGTATTTTTTAAATTTAATTATAAATATATTTATTTAAGTAATTAAATCTCGTTAAAAAAAATGTAATAAGCTGTAATGTTATAGGGGATTGGGTTTATCCCCCAACCAAACACTAGCTTGAGGATTAAATGATGGTTAACCATGGACTCATGCATATGTCTATCAATAATTTGCTGATGTGAACTTCTGAATTTTATGATGTAGCCTTGTTCTCTCAGAGCAAAAATGCTTGCTGTCAAATTTCTTGAAATTTGTGTATTGCTTTTGACATCTGATGTCAGTGGTGGTGAAGTACCATCTATAGAAGGTATGCTTCAACTTAATAGACAAGTTATTATTTTTTAGTGATTTTTATGAAACCTTTAACAAGACCTTACCATCCAGGCCTGCATGCCTTAGATTTTAGGAGTAATTAATTGCCTATTTGTGGTCACTATGCAAACAGGAAAAGATGGAAGCTTCAATATTTCACAATTAGTCAGAGGTCATTCAGTTCTCACTGCCTCTGTATTGGCAAATGAGTCAAATAAAGCTCTTGGCCTTTTGATGGAGATTTTGCAACCAAAAAATGGCCTTCATGGTTCACTGAAGATTGTTATCATCAATTGGTGAGATTGGCCAGAATTTTTTATATTGATTCTCTCCTGTCATTAGAATTGTTTGTGCAATGATGCTGTCTTAACCTCATAACTTCTTGTATATTGATGCTGCCCTAACTTCAGAACTTTTTGTATGTTGATGCTGCCCTAACTGCAGAACTTTTTGTATATTGATGCTGGCTACTTTGTTTGGTTAAATTTGGCAATAGAATTCTATTCTTTTTGTAGGAATTCGTAAATAGGTAAAATAAGACAACTTCATAGTGGATTTTTTGAGCATGCCATTGCATGACAATGTAAGAATTCACGTTCTCTGTTGCGTTTGCGATCATTTGTTGTCCCAGTGATAACTCATTATCATATTCAATTGCTGCATTCTTGTACTTCTATCTACATAATTTGACATGGGAAAGGTAAGGCAATATATTAATCATGGGTGCTTTTGGGCATGTAACTGCACATCAATGCAAGACTTTGTGCCATTTATTGCTTTTTTGTGATCTTGTACTGTCATAATGATAGCTCATGGCTATATCAAATGCCTGCATTCTTGTATTGCTATCTGCCTGTTCACTTGGACTGCTCAATGTAATGTGGATGACTTTACAATTACGTAGTGTGAATATCTTTATGTACTGTTCTATATTCTCTTTGCTGATATCTTTGTTTTATAAGTGCCAGTCTTGCAGCCATTGCAAAGAACAGGCCGGATCATTATAGTTCCATTCTTTCTGCCCTACTTAATCTTGACCCTAGTGGGAACTCGATGGGAGGTCATCCAGCAAGCATCCGCTATTCTCTGAGGACTGCTTTTTTAGGATTTCTAAGGTGCACAAATCCATCAATCGTTGAGGTGACTACATTTGCTTCTGCTTGTGAAGTCATTTGACTTTCTTCCTTCTTCTCGGCAGAATTCTCAGATTACGCAATTGCATGAAATAACAGTGCACATGACTAAATTGTGCTTGTATCTGAATTTATCTTTTTAAAAACTTTTTATGTTGTTCGAATAGTGTACTATCAAGCCAATGACATGATGTTTTAAAAATACCATTAAATTCATGTTCTCATTGGCTGTATAATAGTCTGTTATCTTTTTTTATTAAATAGCTATTTTAATAAACCACGAGGTTCATACAGGTTCGTTGACGTTCTTCTTGTTGTTAGCACATTGAAAAGCACGGTTTTGCCTTACGTTATATAGTTACACCTTCATGTCTTCGGCATTCATCAAGCAGTTCATTGTCAGGAACTCTTAGTTGATGAGACATTAGATGAGGCATATTAAATGCTGAATGAATTGTTGTTGTTGTTGTTATTGAGCTATTGTAAAAATTTCATTGACCAATTTAATGGTTTATAGTTGCATCATTATTATTGCTATTACATCCATAGATTTACTACTCACTATTTTTAATACTGCTGGAGCCACTCAATCACCTCTACTGTAGAATATGACAACCACTGTATATGTACTGTGTACTTAAACTTGAATCACAAGAAGTAAAATGTCAAATGCTATGCCTTCACTGAAGTGGATTTATTTTCCTGGATTGAAGTGGCAGTATTTGATTTTTCTGGCTTATTATGTTTTATTTAAATTGAATGACCTCTCATGTTGCCTTTTTTTCCCCTTTTGAATTTAGTCAAGGGACAGATTGCTGAGAGCTTTGCAAGCAATGAACCCAGGGGAAACAGCTGAACAGCTTATGCGACATGTGGAGAAAATGTCTAAAAATCTGGAACGCTCCCGCGATATAAGACCTGGCAAGGTAATTGGAATGGAACTTTCCGCAAACAATGCTATTTGATTGCTTACACCATTCTGAATAAATATTTTATTCAAATTTTTGATTTTATAATCAGGATGATTCACTAAGTGGGCAAGCATTTATCTTTGGTGATTCAATTAAGAAGAGGCATATGGTTCAAGATGATGATTTTAATGTCAACCCTGATGGCAGGCCTGCTAAAAGAACAGGATTTATTGCACCTGTTATCCCTAACCAGAATTTTCAAATGACTTCAGGTATCATACAGGATGATAATGCTGCTGCTGATGAAGGTGATGATGATGATAGTGCTCTTGGTGGTTTTTCTGTGAAAGCATCTGTGATGGATAGTGATCCGGCTCCTTTGAATGAGATGATCAACATGATTGTTGCTCTTAGGGCAGAAAGAGAAAGAGGAAATAGGTCGCTTGACATCCTTGTATCAAGAATCGAAGCTGACCTATTGGCAGACCTTGTAATTGAATGTATGAAGAATTTACCAATCAAAGGCTTTCCTTTATATAGAAATCAAGGAAATGTACCTATCAATTCTCAAGCATCTTCATCCAGTCTTTCAGCACAAGCAGAGGCTGGTGTACCAGAATCAGTTTCTGTTGAATATTCCACTTTATCTTCCTCACGTGAATTAACTACTGCTACTGTTACAAGTCCTACCAATCTAGTTTCTGATTTGCCTTCATTGCCTACTATCTCTTCTGATGTGAAGCGTGATCCTAGAAGGGTAAGATGATACAAATGAGCACCTTGTAATAAATTTATATCTACTAATAATTTTGATTGATCCTAAAGTGTTCTAGTTTTTAGGATCCTCGTCGCCTTGATCCACGTCGAACTGCAGTGCCGCCTTCTGGACTGCATTCTCTTCCTTTGAACTCGGAGGAGAATAATGAGTTTCAATCTGGACTGGACCATTCATTAATTAGAACAAAAACAGCTTTGGAGGTGAATAAGGTTGAGAATCCAGTATCTCTGATTTCTAAAAGTGAACCAGAGATACCTGAGAGTCCTTTTAAAGCTAAAACTGATGTTTGGAATCCTAAAGAAACTTCAATAGATAACAGCTATGCTGTGGAAACTGTGCAAACTTTAGAGATTCAGGGACCTTCCAACCCTGAAGATTCTGCAACACAGGCCATTGATGAAGAGCCGGTAGTGTCTACACCACCAGATGTTACTGTCAGTGAAGATCTCCCTAGCAGTATGGTGGAAGCTGACCCATGCCCATCCCTCTCTACCACATTGATTTCTGAAGATATTTGCCATTCAAGGCGCACTCTCCCACCATTTATTGAACTTATAGATGAGCGGAGAAGGGCAATTAGTAAGTTGGCAATTATGCGAATAATTGGTGATCAGCAATCGCAATCTACAAGTTGTAGTCAGGCACGGCTTCAAATACTTGCACGCTTGGTTTCCCTTGTGGTAACGATTCTTTTTTCTTTTTCTTTTTTAAATTTATTTATTTATTTTTATTTTTATTAACTGAAATTGATAATGCTACCATCTGCGATAGATTTGCAACTTAAACTACCTGCAATTGCAGGATGAGTAAGTCAGATTGTTCTAAACCTGTAATTCTACTTTGTTTCAGACTGATGGTGATGACATTCTGACAGTGCTACAACAAAAAATGAGTTCAGATTATTACCGTCACAAGGTACTTTTTGTTATGTCAGATTTTGCCTTTAGGTTCATTAGATCATTCTTCCTGTTTTGAACATATTAGAGAAGAATCAATGGGAAGTATTTTAAGGGGCCTTATGCTTTCTTTCTTGTTTGCCTAATATTTTTGTTTATTTAGTGAATAAGAAACTTGAAAACAGACAATGGAGATACTTTTCTGTGGCAAATAACTTCTAGAACCAATGCTTAATGTTCATGTGGGCGGTTTTTTGAAGTTTATTACATTATTTGATGAATATAGGCAGTAGCTATTTCTTGTAGTTACTTACACCTGCTTTCACATAATAATCAATAAGAAGCTGGGCTTTAGTGCATTTATGAGGGTCCTTGTGGTTTCCTGGTTTTGTATTGTTGGGAGCCTCCCGTGTTTTTCTGCCTTTATATGATGGCCATGAAAATTTATACTATCTTATTTAATTTATCCAAATATTTGATGTGGTTGATATAGCTATATTTTTTCAGGGGCATGAGCTTGCAATCAAGATTCTATATCAGTTATTCACCATCATACACTCCGAATTTGATGAACATGCAACCTCAGTTGCTTCTAGCATTTATGACAATTTTCTTCTATCTCTTGTAAGTATTCTTATACTTAGAGTTCTATTGTAACTTCTGCCTGCATCTGTGATTGATGATATCGTTAAATGTTTTATATAGTTGGTAAAATTCAACTTCCATAATCATTTATTCCATTTATTTGAAAGTTAAACCGAGAGAATAAATTCGAATCTAAATCAGTCTCAATGTACCTTTTACCTTCATTTATATCAGAGATGTCTAAGTGGGTTTGAGATTATGCTCCTATTATTAATCTTCATTTTCACAATTATCTCTTAGAGAAGAAGAAGAATTTAGAAAAACACAGGACCTTACTCTTCACTTTATCATGTAAATTTTGTTCTAACTATCTTAGATAATGAAATTGATATCGATAAAATACTTATATATATATATATATATATATATATATATATATCTTTTTGGATAAGGTGGTTCTTTATTTACAGAAAATATTTTCAACTCAGTGATGATCTTGAATCTCTTGTCAATAGGATTCCATCAAAATAAAAATTTTCCATTGATGATTGCAAACCTTATAATGATTCATTTAACATTTTGAATTTTCATCTAAAATGTCTTTAACTTTAAATCATCTTATTCAATGGTTTTTTATGGATGAGAATTGAATATTCTAGTGACGGGGTTTTCATATAAGGTTGGGAAGTCCATATGGTATTGAATCATGCACATAAGGAGTACAATCCACTTGTATGTGTGCATTTTTATGTTATGTGATATTGGGATGTTGTTTTGACAGGCAAGATCAGTACTTGATTCCTTACCATCTTCAGATAAGTCATTTGGTAGACTTCTCGCTGAAGCTCCATACCTGCCTCATTCTGTAATTATGCTGTTGGAAGATCTATGTCATTCGCATGGCTATGATCGGAATGGAAAAGATACATTTGATGGTGATCGTGTCACTCAAGGCCTTGGTGCTGTATGGAGCTTAATTTTAGGACGCCCACTCTATCGCCAAGCGTGTCTAGATATTGCTCTGAAGGTGAATTTTTACCAACATTTAAGTCTCATTCTACATCTACAACATATTAATTATTAAGTGGAAATTTATTGGTTCATTCTTATTTACAGATCAAGTAGGAAAATGGTTTGTACTATGACTTAATTATATCGAGTTTTTCTCGTTTGCATGCTTACATCCACACTTGCACTTGACAATCTTGTATGTTGATTACAATGTTGTTATGTTGTGTGAATAGCTGCATTTGGTTATGTAGTCAATTTTGGTGTTACTTGGGCATGATTAGCTTGTTCTCTTTTCTGTTTGCTTGATAAAGCACATGATTGCTCATTATAGATAAAAGATGATTTGTTACCAATATCTACATTGTTTAAAATATCTTCAAATGAAGTATTTTGAGTTTAATATTCATTGTTCAAATTTTAATATTATTTATGCTTTTAAACCCCAAAAAATGTGTATTTGAATCATAATAAGCTGGTCTCATAAACAAATGAGATCACAACTTACCCATCTAGGGTTATTTTGTATGAGTTGATCAATTACTTAAAGTATGCCAAAGTATATGAAATTTGGTTTCAAGATATGTCAAAGTTTTGAATGAAATTCATGATCACTTATGCTGGAGTTATACTGGAGTTCTGTATCTAACCTATTTGCACACCTTATGGACTGGTAATTTTTATTCTACTCATCTGCAGAATGATGGTTGGTTTTTGATATTAGCTCCTATTTTTAATTTTGTACCAGTGCGCTGTTGATTCTCAAGATGAAGTTAGAGCTAAAGCGGTCCGATTGGTATGCACTCTTGAAAGATTGCTCTTATTTTCTTGCTTGTCATCAGCTTAGTATTTGTACTATTTTGTAAAATATATGCCTCTAAAGTAGAGAATGGTACCTGGTTCACAGTTGCTTGAGGATAAGAACGTGTTAAGTTCCCAAAGCACTGGCCAAGCAGGAGGCATGCATATTAGACAACCATTGTATCTCTTGCCTTCAATCTTTTGGAACTTGTCATGTCCTTAAGTGCTGGAATTTTTTATGTCCTTTAACTATGATCTCTGTAATTGATCTTTCTTCCTGACAATTAACATTATGTTGTTTTATATTTGTTCAGGTGGCAAATAAACTCTATCCTCTAGATTATGCATCAGAACATATAGAACATTTTGCCAAAAGTTTACTGTTGTCTGTAGTTGATCAAAGAGGTTTTGAAGCAGAACTCAAACAGGAAAATTCCAATGAAGAGAGAAAAGAAGTACTATAACCTTTTCTTCCTTTTATGTCCTTGTTTTGTTATTTTCTGAAATTATTATAGTACATTATAAAATTTGTTGTTTTAGCTGCTTAGCATGCTGACATATTCAAGCTTCTCAAGTTGATCCTTATATTTCATGTCGTAGTTGAAGAAATTACTTTTGCTAGTGCTGCTCATTAATTAGTACCATTGATCTAACTTTACGTGCCCTTGGTAACCTTCAGTATTCACATCACATGTTTAGACAAATTTTTGTGGAACTGATACACATGCCATTGTTTGATGGGTGAATATTTTCCTGTATTTGTACCACAGTGTTTTACCTTTACATGTACGTCCTCCTTGGAAAACAGCTGCATGTTCTCGTACTTTTGCTTTCAAGGCAATTTTTTTGCTTCAAACGCCTCGTGAATAGAAAAATCTGATTTCTTGAGATAGCTACTAACAGTTTGCTTAATCTCATGTTTCATACTACGCTTTCATAGGACATGAGTCACAATTAGTGATATACATGTATCAATTGAAATATGGTCTGTATACAGCTACTTGTTCCCAGAAGCCAAAAGTGCACGACATTAATTGATAGTTCTGTATTATATTATTTTCAGTGACTCAAAATGGAAACTAGAAAATTTCGAAGCTTTTTTAGATCTGAAGTTTCCCAGATTGCAAGGAAGATTATGTGATACAAGTATGTTATTGTGATAAGAATATGCTGAAGGTTTGCAGCATGTAAGGAAGTATTTGAAAGAAGTATGCTTGTCATCTAGAGTTTTGTTATTGTAAGCCCCTAAGGAGATGCTTTTAACTAATCCTAGCAAATCTTGTAGGCTCTGCCAAATATAGTTATCGTTATTTCATTGTTTTGGTCGTGTGCCAAACTTTAATCATTAGTCATTTGACAAGCCTGGATCATTAGAACTTAAAAAATAGAGAGGAGAAGCTTGTTTCACAGTCATCTTTGTTATGCACTATTGGCCTGAAATGTCAGTTATGGAACTGTGCATTCAGCCTTGGCAGCTGCCCAAGTCTCCTATTATATGCTTCATGCACCTTTTGCAACATTTTCCTGTTTTCAACCGATATCTAGTATTGAAGATGCTGCTTCAATTTCTTGAGCCATTTATGCCTAACTTGTGGAATTACTACATAAAGTTAAGTAGCATAATTGTGATTACTTGTCAAATTTTCTAATTAAATGACGTTTAGAGAGATAATATTATCTTATATTTAAAATAGATACAAAGTTAAATAAAGCAAACTAAGAAATATAACATCAAAGAAATTAAAAAAAAAAGAAACGATGAAAAGATGAGGAAGATTTTATGGTATTTAATATGATTAGAAAAATAAGGAGATAAATGAAAATATTAAGTAAAAAAAAGATGAGTAGATTCCAAAAACCTAAAAAGATATAAAGAAAAATTTAATTTAGTACTGAAGTTTCAATTCTAGAATATGATCAATGGAGCCAGCTATTAGAAGCAAGAAAGAAATAGAATCCTGGAAACAACTTTTGAAGTATACAATGGTAAAAAGTGTTTTGGTTTCCCATGTAATCAACTGTCCGTTTCCCATGTGGTCTAGATGAAAAAAAATGCCTGTTTTCCACGTGGTCTACATGAAAAAATGCTCGTTTCTCATGTAGTCTACATAAAAAGATTTCTGCCTCCCATGTTATATGTTTATGTTTCCCACAATTGATTTGGTTTCCCTCGTGGTTTCCTTTTTGGTTTATAAAAGGATGTTTTTGTTTCCCAAGTAGTCTCTGAAGGTGTAAAAAAAAGATGGTGTTGTTCGTTTCCTGTGGTCTTTGAAGCTGTAAAAAGGTGTTTATGTTCTCCCGAAGTTTATTTACATATTTCACCTTTGCACAAGAAGGGTGTTTTTCCTGTCTCCTAAGTATGTAAGAAGGTGTTTCTGTTTCTCACATTTGTTTCGATTTTTTCATGTAGCCTACAAGAGAAGTGTTTACATTTCGTATTGTTCCAGAAAGGTGTAAAAAGGTGTTTATATTTCCTAAGCTTGTTTTCATTTCCCACCTAGTCTTTATGTGGCGTTTCTATTTCTCACATTTGTTTCTGTTTCCCATTTCCCATTTGTTGTTTATGGGAAAATCCCACATAGTGCAATGCTTTATGAGGGAGGTGATATTTAGTTTATGACAAACATGTGTTTTATTTCCTTAATGATAGAAGGGGGAACGTGATCCTAGTTCATACTTATTACTTCTGCCCATGGAAAGGAAAGTGTCTCCTATGTATCATCTTGCTTGTGAGAAGAAAGGTGCCATATTTCCCAAGTATCACCTCATTTCTGGTGATGCGGGTGTCCCCATTTTTCATGGAACTCCTTGTTCTTGTGGAATAAAGTATCCCTTTGTATCACCTTGAGCATGGAGGTGGCTAATGCTTTTTGACAATTTCATCTTTTCGAGGTCTTAAAAGCGGCTGTCAACTGGCTTCAATTCTTTGTTTCACAAAATCATCTTACCTATTGTATGACACAGAATGATTAAATTTCTCTTTCAAGTCTTCAATATTATCTGTATTTCATCTTTTATTTCAAGGATTTTTATTGACACCATGAACTTACTGGTTTATATTCATTTTATAACTTTCGAACCAACCTTTTAGTGTTGACTGATTGATGAAGTTTCCTGTTTGATAATATTCACTTGAATGGCGGTTATAACTTATTACAGAATTTAGTAAATGATAATTAGTGAATTTCTTTCGTCTTTTGTGTGTTACTACCAGCATTTTTTTTCTCTCCTATTGTCAATTCACACATTTCATTAATCTTGCATACCTTTCTGTTTCTTTTGGTTTGTCCTTTTTCACAATATAACTAATTAAATTTGGTACATACTCATTGCTCCAGACAGGTAATCTGGAGACTTCTTTCAGCCCTCGTGAAAATACTGAAGTGGGAGTTTCTGGAATGGACTCCACCATAGGCATCCAATCCTTGAAGGCTGCTCCTCTTTCAACTCCCACTCATGTCCAACATCAAACGCCTTTGTTCTTTGCTCTTTGTTCTAAGGTTTGTGGAAATTTTTGTTTTTATTTTGCCTTTGTTATTAAATAACCATAATTTCCATTTTTGTTACTTATTCAAAGGCTTCTTATTCTCTTCTACTTTTTATAGAAGCCAAGTCTTCTTCAACTTGTGTTTGATTTATATGGCCGATCACCAAAAGCTGTTAAGCAGGTGCATTTATGAAACTTATTAATGTTATTTATATTTCTTGTGTAGAGCACTTCGTCTAACTAATTATTTTTGTAGTCTGTCCATCGCCATCTCCCAGCTCTTGTGAGAACTCTTGGACCTTCATATTCTGAGATTTTACACATTGTTTCAAATCCACCTGAGGGAAGTGAAGATCTCATCATGCTGGTACGTATGTTAATTCATTTTTTTTTTTTACAGTATTTCATTATCATGGTGTGAATGTACTTCAATAAAATTTTGACAATGGCTTATTCTCTGAAGGTTTTAGATATTTTAACTGAGAACGTGACCCCTGCTGCTGATCTAGTTGCAGCTGTTAAGCATTTGTATGAGACTAAACTAAAGGTCGTGAACTCTTATTACCTTGATTAGTTTACTTCTGTTCATTACAATTTATTTAATGCTGTTACTTCTGGTCATTACCTCCTGCTACATTTTTCTATACCTCTCTGTTAATGGTGTCCTTTTTCTCCATACAGGATGCTGCTATTCTGATCCCAATGCTCTCTTCTTTTTCTAAAGATGAGGTATTTTCTTCATTCATCTAAACTATAGAATTTATTCATGTTCTTCTAATGTTTGCCTTTTCTTCTAATGTCTTCAATTGAATGCCAGAAAGTTTTGAGGTTCTGTGGATTTGCATTTGTTTTTTTGTATCAATTCAATAAATAGCAAAATCCATTCATCATTAAATCACAAAATAGAAATAACATAAAATTTTTAGATAATGATATTTGAATTGCTCCCTATTTTGTGTAATGAGCAAACAATCTGATCTTAAATGTAATGATCATGTCCATGAATCCTGTAGTAAGATAGTGAATTGTGAAGGAAGAAAAAAATATTGGAGTATAATGCTACAATCCTCCATTGAATCCAGTCAAATCCAGTAATTTGAGTTTAATTTTTTTTAAATCAAAGAAAATCTAAATCATAACCAATACAACTTTGTTCATCTCAGGTTTAGATCTGAGCCTAAAACAAAATTCAAAAGCATGGGCTTGTTAAATGCCTGTCCAATGCATAGGTCAGGTTGTCGAATAGAAGCCTTTAGACTTGGTTTAGGTTTGGCTTAGATTGTTGTTAATTGTTGGCATGAACTTGTTCTTTGAAACTCCACTTATTTTTGTTTATTTATTATTATTATTATTTTGGAACAACTCAATAGCATTTTACTAGTGTTTCTTCCTTAGAACAACTCTGATGCTTATGAGTTACATCTAGTACCAGTGATTCTATCCTTCAGACAACATAATTATCTTTACTGGCCAAGTGACATACATGGAGCTTTCCAAGCACAAGAATAAATTTTGGCAGTCTTTGGAGGTTTATCTGTATTTTTGTCACTTGGCCTATCAAGGTTTTGTGATTGAGAAACAATAAAGATGGCCTTGTAATTCTCTTGGTTTAACATATAATGGCAGAAGGCTGGCTGAGTTGTTCCTTCACTTTCTTCCATATTTTCACTGAATTTCCAACCTAGTCACATTTTGTGAGCTAGTGTTTTATCTGGTTTTTCTTTTTCTTTCCTCTTTATTGAACAATTTCCTATATGGAGCATCAGTGCCTCAAACTTTGGACCTGTGGTATGTCATCCCATCTCTATGTACTCTTCAATGGTGCAACGAGTGCATCTTGAAATTTTAGGACTCAATACCATGACCAACTCATCATTTGGGTCATGTATATATATAAACTAAAGATGAGGAGATATTGTATGTTTGGCCTCTTTTAAGATTGTCTTTGTTTCTAGTCTAATCTGAATGTCTATTTGGTGCTCATATTTAGAACTTCGGTCATGCTCAATGTTAGAGTGTAATTATGTTGATAACATTGTGCAGTGGCAACAAACATGTAGGACGGTAATAGGGATTACCAGTGTAGTGTGCTCTATAGCCAAGTTATTGTTTATATTACATTGCTGCAATCATTTGTGAGATTGTACTTTCATCTGCTCCTAAGATTTGTAAGTTTTTAGTTTAAATCTTATACTTGGGAAATTTTTATTCTATCTGATTGTTTCTGTTGTATTACTTGTTCAGACCTCTTGGCTTAGCCGGCAAGGGATGTCATTAAAATATTTTTGCTTATTGTTTTTAACATGCTATACGTTATTAATTTCATCAGGTTTTGCCTATATTTCCACAACTGGTTGGCCTTCCTTTGGAAAAATTCCAGATGGCGCTTGCTCGTATTTTGCAGGTATAATGTTTCTTTTCCAGCTCTAGAGATAACTTTTGATGGTTTTACCCTCCGTGGTGTATTCAATTGCATACTTCACTTGTGTTCTACCTGCCAATGCTGTATGCATACCAAACTGCCAAATATTCTCTCAGGGTTCAGCACACACAGGCCCAGCATTGACACCTGTGGAAGTTCTGGTTGCAATTCATGGCATTGTTCCTGAGAAGGATGGGATTGCACTTAAGAAGGCAAGATAATGTTTTAATGAATTAAATTTCTTTTCTGCTGTTACACGGTTAGACTTAACACTGGAGTGAATGTTCAGATAACTGATGCTTGCACGGCTTGTTTCGAGCAACGCACAGTTTTTACTCAGCAAGTCTTAGCAAAATCCTTGAACCTCATGGTATGCAGAGATCGTCAAATTTCACTCATGAATTCAAGATAATTGAACTTTGTAACTTGATGATATGTGTACCTTTCAGGTGGAGCAAGTGCCTCTTCCTCTCCTCTTTATGAGAACAATAATTCAAGCTATTGATGCTTTCCCTAATCTGGTATTTCTTCCTTTCAAATATGTTCTCTGTTTAGTTTGGTTATAAAATGCTCTTGGTAACAGCATAACAATTATTGTTTGTTAACAATTATTTTGGTAGCATACATGAAATTTTAAATCAACAAAAGCATTCTCTTACTTGTTAATTTTTGTAATTCATTTTCAAAGAAAAGCTATTATGCCATGTCTAATTGGTTTTTTTTTTAAATCATCATTTTCCATGGCATTAAAGATCTGTTCTACGCCAGTTAATGTATCTCCATTAGGGCAATTCAGTCTATAGTGAATAAGGTTTTGGTTGATTTAATGTGAGCTGCATCTATGCTGGTGATTCTAAAGGTAAATTACAAGAATGATTTGTATTAACAATAATTGTTTGTTAACGATTATCTAGTGGCTTACATGAAATGTTAAATCAACAAAAGTGTTCTCTATCTTGTGCACTAGTTGTAATTCATGTCAAAGAAAAAGATATTATGCAATTTTAATGGTTTTCTTTGAAATCATCATTTTCCACAACATTATTATTGGTCCCCATCAGTTGTCACTGTTGGGGACCTCAAGTCTAGTGAATTAGTCTTTTATTCATTGAATGTCAACTGCATCTATGCTTGTGCTTCCTGCGGCATGTTACATAGAATTATTTGTATTAACACTCATGTGTGTGTGTGTGTATATAGACACACACACATTAGGGGTGCAATCGAGCGGAGCCTTTAAAGTGTTCAAGCTCATCTCGACAGAATTAGTTACAAGCTTGAGCTCAGCTCGAGCCCAAACTTGTAAGCTCGAGCTAAGCTCGAGATAGTAAAATTAAGCTTGAGCTTGCTTTGAGCTCAGCCTCGAGAGAAGCGATTTATGATAAAAAAATGAGTTAAGCTCGAGCTCAAGCTCGCTTCAAGCATGGCTAAAAAAAGAAAGTATAAAAAAATTATGATTCCAAAATAAAGTATAAAAAAATAATAAAATCATAATGACTATTATTAATAAGTTGTTTTTTTAATACATGAATCTATTTTATACTTAGGGAAAAATGCACATTTAACAAGCTCTGTTTAGTAAGTTCATGACTAGTAGGTTCATTATTAGGCTTTGTTTTAGCCTACTTTTTAGTAGGCTTGTGAGCAAGTTCGCTTAGCATGCTCACGAGCTTGCTATAGCAAGCTTCTGAGCATGAGCTGAGCAGCATGTGGCTTGAGCTCTTCTCATTTAGTAAACAGTTAACATCGAGCTCAGCTCATTTACTTAATGAATGAGCTTTCTCCGAGTCGAGCTTCGAGTAGCTTGCAAGCGACTTGGTTCATATGCAGCCCTATATACATATAACCTTTTCTACTTTTATGGCAGGTTGATTTTGTGATGGGTATACTCTCCAAGCTTGTCGGTAGGCAGGTATGAAATCACAGCTTCAAGTGTATGTCATTGAGTTGGACATTTTTAGCCCATGATTGTTACACAATAACTGTGACATATATATGACGTGCAAAATTTCCGGATCTTGTCTATTATAATTGTAGTATCTACTTGTAGTAGACATTATTATTTGATGGATTCATTCTAATGGTTCTGTCAGTTTTAATTTTTAATAACCGTGTGAAACTCAGTATTTTCTGCGGATTTTATTTTATTTTTATTTTTTTAACATCTCTTTTCTCGGCGACAGGTATGGAAGATGCCCAAGTTATGGCCTGGGTTTATGAAATGCCTGTCTCAGACACCACCGCACTCTTACAATGTCTTACTGCAGGTGCTGACCAGTTGTTATTAACTCTATATCTTCATTATAATTGTGTTTTACTAATATCTTCAAGCATTCTTTCTTTGAATAGTTACCTACACCCCAGCTTGAGATTTGTCTCAATAGATATGGCAATATTAGAAGTCACCTCGCGGCATATGTCAATCAACAGAACATAGGAGCTTCTCTGCCAAGGTATTTCCTTATGTGACTCTAGTATATGTCAGAGAACTAGCTATTTAAATTTTGAGAGCACCAGTACAAAACTAAAAACACATGCATAATTTTTGGTGGTTTAATCTTCTTGTTTATTATGTTGGGCACTCGAATGACATGTTCCCGGATTCCATATAAAAAGTCTTAGGAACTCTCGTAAAGACAATTTGCTCCAGATCGACTCAAAAGTATCGCTTAGTATCAACTAGGTTTGCTTGTAGGTCTAGCCTTGTATTTTTTTGCTCTTCGAGTTCTTTTCTCATAAATGATACATGAAAGAGTAAGTTGTCAATGTAACAGATTTTTGAACACCTTCAATTGTGGATTGATTGGCAAAATTTTCAGGACAACACTGAAAGCTCTCGGCCTTGTCAACGAGCGTGGGCCACTCCCATTTGGTCAGGCCAACATGCATGCATCGGAGACAAGCTCATCAATTCATGGCCCAGCCCCTACGTAATGCTCGAAAATAAAGTCTTGGTTCATGACCCAGGACTCAAAAATTTCAAAATGGAAAAGGAAGCTGCCTAATTCTGGGAGACAAAAACGTGCTCTTTGAAAGATTACTATTTTTTTGTGAGACATGCTCAGGATGTTTCCAGGCACCAGACGAGCTTAAGAAGCGACAAAAAGATCGTCCGGGTTCGAGTCCTAACACTACCAGTAATGCATGCATGCTCACACCAAAAACAGTAGAAGATCTCATTGATGATAAACAAAGGCTTTGCCATCCTTAAGAAGGCACCTACCATTGGCAGCAGTTGCAGCAGTGGGTGTACAATTACTTAGTGTATTAATGTACTCTTCTTGATAAGTTGTATTTTTTTTTTTGTTTATTATTTTTATTAATTTTTCTTTTTCCATTTGCTATACCTGCTCATAACCTTCTCTTATAATTCAAAAATTTTTGAAGAAAATACCAATATTGTGAATCTTTTATTTAAAAAGTTAATATCATTATTAATCATGATAGCCACTAACCAGTGAACATCCACGCATGCACACCAGAGACGCCTGATTTTTAAAAGCTTTACACACGTGTGCAGGAAAAGTAAACAGTAAACTAAGCATATATATATATATATATATATTTATTTATATATATTTGTCAATGTCCCATGCCTTAAATTAAGCTGATCAGAGAGCAGCCGCAATTTAAAAGGGGACCAACCCCAATTAGTAAGTAATATAATAAAGTCTTTGCATAGACTTTGAGTTGTTTGTATGTTTACACCGGCCATCGCTCCTTCTTGCTAAGTTTGGCCTTGATCATGTCTCTAGCAAAAACATATCTACAGCCACCAAAATTTTCGGCTGGATTACGTTCTTTTAATTCATGTGCATGATGTAGGCGTGGCCATTTTGAACCGAAAACCAGAGTGAGCCCGAATCGAACCGGCCTAAAAACCGGAACCGGAACCGGAAAAACCAGTAATCGTCCCTAAAACCGGGAACCCGGAACCTTCATATAAGGTTTGGTTCGGTTTCAAAAATTTAAAAACCTTGGAACCCAGGGATTCCATATGTGATTCAACCGTAGCTTACATACTGGTTCAACCAAAGGTCAAAACAAAAAGTTCAGTATTATATTATATAAATATAATATGAATAATGTCATACTATATAAATAACTTCATTTATGATTAGGTTTTTTTATTTTGTTAATATCATTAATTAGTAATTAATTAAGTAATTGCATGTTTAAAAGATATTTTAAATAATTAATTAAAGATATTAACCAAATTGATTATTGATTAGGTCCCGATTCGAATACTTGATTAGTCGATTAGGTCGATTTGTGACATTCGTCCAACTTATATGTATTGTGCTATGCAAAAACTTTTATACTCATGCAAGAGGATAAGTTATAATTAATTGATTATGCCACAAATTATTAGTTACAAATTAAATATGGATTTATTAAAAACAATTTAATTAACGAGAAGTACTTAAATATTAAATTTTTTTAGTAGATTTCCATATTATTTTTTTATAATTTAATATAAAAAAATAAAGACCTGACTTTTATATATCTTCCATTTCAAAACTTACAAAAATTAACGTAGTTCATATTAAATTATATTTATTTTATATAAATGAAAAATATACTCGAGTAAAATGCTCTCATGTAAAAACATTTGAATCATTAAAAAAATATATAAATAAATAAAAATAAAATAAACATGAATATATGTGTGTATATATCAATTTACCTGATTTTGTTGATCATTTTTATATATATATATATAGATATTCCAATATATAGATAAAACTCCCAAGATTTTCAATTTGTAAACTATGCAACTTATATAAGTATACTAGAAATAAAAAGGATAAAAAAACAATTCCTAAAGAAAAAACAAATAACATACATGAACATTAAAAAAATAATAACAACAAAAATAAATAAAAACATCGAAAACCTTGGGTATACTGTATACCTACTTAACCGAACCTACTATCATTAAATGCAAAGTGCTTGAGTTAAATCTATGATTGCAAAGGGCTTATATTAGTATTAAATTAGTTCTTGTATTTTTGTGTTAATTAATTTGAATTATTGAATTATTTAGTTAAAAAAAAAACTGAACCGTATGAACCGTCAAACCGAAACCGTTGAACCGAACCGAAACCGAAACCGAACCGAACCGAACCTTGCCTAGGCGGTTCGGTTCCGGTTCAAGGTTTCATGCATGCGTGCTTTTTATGATTGATACCTTTCTTTGCATCTTAGTTGTTTCTTGGTTGTTGCTTAGCTTTTGTGTGTGTTTGCTGTTTAGTTTGTTGCTTAATAATGGTAAGCCAATTGTTAATCAAATTAGACTTTGCATGATAATGCTACAAGTTTTCTTAGTTTGACCATTAATCTGATAAGGATGTATCACACTCCATTGTCCCCTAAATTATATCACACACACATACAATGAATAGATGAATGAATGAATGGTTGATTTCATTAATGCTCTTAATTGTGAATATGTGAATTTATTTTTACTTTTACAATTTACCCATGGATGTAGCATCTTTTTGTACTTAAGTTGAAGTCCACGGAGGTCTTTACATATGTTTTTATTTTTATTTTATTAAATCAATGTTTTCCATCCACAAGTCGTTTTTACTTTTACAATTTACCCATGGATGTAGCATCTGTTTTTTACTTTTTTTTTTAATTATTTGTGGTTTTGGTTTTTGATAAAGTGGATAAATTATTTTTATTTTTTAAAATTTTTATTTAATATGATAAAATTACTTTCCATGGTTGGTAGTTATGAGGAAGAAATATCTGACCCGGAAAGGTGAACATGATGTTATTGCTCACTTTCACAAATTAAAAGCTCTAATAATGACCGGATAAAGGAATAATTCAAAACAAAAACGACATCAAAAAAAGGAAGTGAGAAACCCAAATAATAACAATGAAAACAAGTCTAACTTAACCTCATTGTGCTTGCATTTGATCATACCATTTAAAAACTCAATTATTAGTCTCTCTTTCGAGCTCTAAACATGATAACTACTAAATGGACAACATCAACATCAACAAGTGCGAACCGGATTATAAATAAGGAGTATTAAAAAAAAAAACACGATTAGTTGAATTTAATTGGTTGTACAACCATAAGTAGTGTATGCAACGTTTATTTTATGTGCTTTGGTATATCTTCCGTTTCAAATTTTTCTCATTGATTTTTTTTTAAACAACTCACTAAATTTCATTAGAGGCATCACTTATTTGTAGATAGGTTCCAACATTTCACAATCCTTTAGATTTTTCCTTTGAATTTTTTTTTTATGATTTAAATTTTCATATTAATATTGTCGTTTGTTCTTGTTTCTTTTCCCCAATGGACAAGTCACGCATACACACTACCATTATTAGAAAATTGATTTTAACCCCTTCGCACTCACCTAGTGAATGCAGAGATTGGACTGTAAGTCCACATTCATAGCCGGGAATTTGACGGGATTATCCCGTCAAATTTGGGTATTCTCAAGAAATCTTTCATTTTTTTCGACAGATGTCTTTTTGTCTTTCTTTCATAAAAAAATAACTAATATCGATAAATCGCCTCAATTTTTTTAAGCGGAAACACATAAAATTAAACAAAAAATATCAGAAATTAAATACAAATATCAAATATTAAATAAAAAAAGTACTATATAGCAAGTGAAAACTTATGTAGTTACACGAAAACATATATTGTTATATGAAAACTAGATATTTTAAACGGGAGGTTCACGTCATGTAATATAGTAATAAACCGGATTTGAAATTGACGTTGATCTGAAAGTAAACTGTTAGAAAAAGAGGGATTATCTGAGAAATTCAAATGCCAAGGTATGTCTGGGATGTTTTGAATCATTCAAGGACTTAGAATTCATTTTCCCTAATGTTAATTTTGATCTTTACAAAATATTAAGTAAGATTATTTATCATCATTTAGTTGATTATATATATATATATATATATATGGGAGATTCCTCAACTGCGGACATTCGTAGGTAACAAAAAAGTTAAGAATGTATGGGCGAGTGCTTTTAATTTATATAATTTTGTGAGGGGTGGGGCGTGTAAATCAGTATCGATGGCTGAGCTTCAAAAAATTACTGTTGATATAATGGTGGGACAATTGTCAACAAAAAAAACGTGTATCCCACTTTATTGTTTAGTGTTATTTATAAAATTTTCGGGCTGGGTTTGGGTCAGATGAATTTTGACCCGACCCGAGCCGAATAAATAAATAATATATATATATATATATATATATCATATATTATTTATAATATATATAATTATATATATAATATTTGTTGATAATATTACTACTTATTTATATAGAATTTATTTGAACCATTTATAATACTTGTATTGTATTTTTTTAAATGTTTGAAAAAATTTTAGGGGTTGTAGTAGTAGTTTTATTTAGTTATTTCAATTATTTCATAAAAAAATTATTTATTTTTAGGGTCGGGTTAGCTGCTGAGCTTAATGATAATCAAATGGGTCGGGGTTTGGATCAAAACACTGATTTAATACTGCACCAAATCAGTGAATATATGGGTTATATTTTTTTAGCTCTCAGCCTGGGACCCGATCCAGACCCGTACCCATGTCCAATTTCTAGTCTCCGTTACGTGTGTAAGTGTGTACGTGCGTGTGCGTGTGCGTGTGTGCGCCAGAGTCCAGTCCCACACGAAAAACAGAAGTCACATGGCCGGACAACTTAGAAGTTAGAATTAATAGCGGTCATCAATGGTATACCGTATACCTTCTAAAAATTGAGACAATTTTGCAAGCCCAGACAACTTATTATTTTGTCTCCAATGCTCTCATCTCTAGGTATATGTCTCTCTCTCTCTCTCTCTCTCTCTCTCTCTCTCTCTCTCTCTCTCTTCTATATAAGGCCCCCTTGTTGGCTATGTTTCTCCTTCTTTAGAGTACCTTCTAATTGTGCTATGTTTTTCCTTCTTTAGAGTACCTTCTTTAGAGATACACACACACACAGATGGAAGGGGGAAGGCAAGCACAAAAAGCTGGAGAGAAAAAAACAGTTGAGAAAAACAGGAGGCTACTCATGAAGGGACTTTATTCCCAACTCTCCTTTTTGATTCCCAAAACTCAAACATCTGGCTCAAAGGTATTATAAGTCCTTGGTGCTTTAATAAGATTCATGAGTATAATACATATAACAGAAATGAGAAGATGTGAGTGCATATGTCATGCATGAGTGATTTATGTATTTGTGTATCTGTGAGTGCATAAATTAATGCATGTGTGTTGTTAAATGATGGAATATATATATATATATATAGAACAGTAATTTGTAACATGATACTTAATTAATTTGCAGGATGCATTACCTCAAAGAGATCTCTTGGAAGAAGCCGCAAGTTACATTAAGAAACTTCAAGGAAAGATTGAATCTTTGAAAAGAAAAAGAAAAGTGTTGTGGGTGAACATACAAGGAATTCACATGGATGTTACTGATGATGATCATAAGTTTGAAGTCCAAGTGAGAGTCAAAGATGTTTTAATGGAGGTGGTTCTTTTGAGTGGATTAAAAAAGGGCTTAAAATTACATCATGTTTTTAGCATCTTAGAAGAAGAAGGTGCTGAAGTTATCAATGCCAATTTCTCCACTGTGGGTGACAAGATTATTCATACTATTCACTCTCAAGTAATTATTTCTCTCAATCTTTTCTCATTTTTTGTTTTAAAATTCATGATGATGGTTTAGTATTCATAAAATGATCACCTTACTATTATTCTATGTATTAATTCAGGCAATATCTTCAAGAATTGGTTTAGAAGAGAAGAGGATTAAAGAAAGGTTGGAGGGTTTGGTTTTGATGGCAAATGAATCAAATAGTTAAGGTCAAAAGAACAAGAAGATTAATTACCTTGATGATCAGATGTATTATGATAATTAGTTAATTTCCGTTTCTTTCGGTTATCATAAATGAGTGAGAGAGAGAGAGAGCGAGAGAGAGAGATGTTATTATTAATTAATTGGTTAGATATATATATATATATATATATATATATATCATGTAATATAATTTGGTCATTCCTATATATTAATTAAGCTCTTATGATCATTCCTTTCAGTGCTGGTAATAATCTCTCATGTATATTTTATGGTTAAGATCTTAATTAGTCATGATCAAGATTGGATTGCATGAGACCATCAATTGAATTGACAAGGCCGTACAAATTAAATAAATAAATCAATCAATCCATTACTCAGTAATTAGTTAATGACATTGGAATCATTGGATTGTATCCATACATTTTTCTTCGTCTGCTAAAGAACTCAATCTTGGCTTTATATATCCATGTGTTCCAAGTTTAATTGGAGACCATCTCTAGTCTATCTCCTATATGTCTCCATCTCTATCTCTTCACCATTCCAAATTTTTGAAGGTTGACCTAATTTATCGTACACATTCATATAGACCAGAATCACTAATAAGTTTTCATTAATATAAAATTCATTATACCAATTTGTTGATCTTGAATTCTCGATCATTATTAGAGAGCCTTTGGTTAAATAGCATTATGTTTAAAACGCACTAGATGCAGAGACATTAAGGGGCCGTTTGGTTCGCGGTAATATAGAAATGTTACCACGTGTTACGTGGTGTCGAAAAATATTATCGCGTTTGAGTATCTGCACGGGTGGTAATGTGGATGGTAATATCAAATTCTGCAAACTTATAAATATTCTAGAAAGTGATAATCCTATTACCACCGAAATTTGGTGTCTATCTTGGATTCTGTGGTAATCTTATAAGCTTTTTATATTTTAACAAATTGATTCTGTGACAATCGAAACACGTGGTAATGAATTATTCCCGATAATAAGAGTTCCCGACGAAATATGGTTATATTAAATTACCGCAATATTCCCAACTATATAACATTCCCACTCATATTACCATGATAATCTCGTTACGTGGTAATATGTCATTACCATGAACCAAACTACCCCTAAGAGTCCGACTATGAGTGTAGTTTTGCAGCTCAATCCCTGCACGCATTGGCTGAGTGGGGGTGCATGAGCGGCTTTTATTACCTCTTGTCCGCATGCTTAAACTGTAAATATGTTTGTCACATATTTTTTTAAAAAAATAAAAATTTAAACATAAATCTTTGACCATTAGAGTTACATTTTGAGATTAGCGCATTGTATAGAATTTTATCTAAATTTGCATGCATTAAATTAATGTAGGGTTAGTATACGAACAAAATTTTGGCGTCTAAAGCATTTCCCATTTTGCTAGAGACCAAAGATTGATAGAGATATCCTTTGGCGGCATTCGTCTTCAGGTTCATTGAATGATGTAGAGTAGTTCAACTTGCTTTAATGGTCCTACCTGATTTTATTATTATTATGATTTTAATTATTATTATTATTATTTATAATGATGAAAAACACAGCCAAAGAAATATGTAAATATAGAGATAGTATAACAATTACAGTAATTTAATAATAACTAAATTTTTTTTATACATAATAAATTAATATATGAGAAAATAAAATTTATTAAATGTACCTAAAATAATATATGAAAGACAATAATAATTTTTTTATATAATTTTAAAAAAAATTAAAAATATGGTTGTTTTCCTAAAAGATTTAGCGTAGACCCAATATATAGTAAATTAACAAAAAAAAAAAAGAGCATTTTCACCGTATGTGACTATGAAATGTGAAGTGTGAACATATTCAACATAAGTATGCAGAGAAGGAGGTGCTTGTCGCTTTATATATATATATATATATATATATATATAAAAGGGAAAAGAAGGTATGGAAGAGAGTGTGCAGTGAATTAAAAGAAGGGGACCAGTGCCCAATATTTGATTTGTGTTTTGTTCTGTCATTTTCTTCTAGAGATGGGCACGGGTCGGTTAACCGGCCCGGAGGGCCTGATCCGTCGGGTTGCGGTCACCGGCCCACCGACCCAGACCCGACCCGGCTGGGTATAGAACCCGCCGGGCCGAGTTGGCCCGTCGGACCCGGCGGGTCCGGGTCACAGAAAGTTGGGCCCAGAACCGGCCCGGCTTCCATGTTGACCCGACGGGCCGGGTTGGCCAGGCGGGCCGGCCCACTCAATAAAAAAAATTAAAAAATTCAAAAAAAGGTTGGGCCCCGCAGGCCGGGCCGGGTTGCAACCGAGTCTGGCCCGGCGGGCCAACCCGTAACCGGCCCGTCTCTATGACGGGCCGGTTATGGGTTATTGGCCCGGCCCTCATGTACATTATCATCCATTTAACTTAAGTATTAAATTTAAAATCAATTTATACAGATAGATAAACATAGTCATGAATTTTGAATGTCTACCCAAATTAAAGTTAGTCCAAAGTAGAAACATAAACAGCAAAAAAAAAAAAACACAAAGATGATATTAAACGTTTTGGAAAATAAGCAAGTAATATATATATATATATATCTCGCAAATAACATAAACCAAAAACAGCACTATAATTTAGTCTTTAATTCTCTTTGGATCACCATTACTACTATTGGAATGGTTATTTATTATTATTATTTTTAAGAAAAATACAAAGAGAGTTAGAAGGTCTAACGGTGAACCTCTGCGTGGACACTTGTGGCATGCCGCATGTGCTTGCTTGGGGGCACTTTTGGGTTTAGTCTTTGTCTATGGCCACTGGAAAAAACAGGCAGCAATTTCGATGACTAGGTTGGAAGACTAGCTAGTGTAGCGTGGCAAACAACAAATGCAATACTATTATTTATTTATTTACTTTTCAAAAGACCTGACATCCAAAGAAACAAATTAAATGCAATACTATATATTTTATAAGAGATCTTGGAATAATGTCACACGTTATTATCACCGCCCCAACCGCGAGTGATTGTCTTGCGAGAGTGATAGACTGACAGTAATATTATTATTATTTTAAATAAAATAAATAAATTATAAATTTATTAAAATAAAAAGAGTACGGAGAAATACAGCGATCTCAAATAACAAGAAGAACTAGAAATAACAACAGTTTGAAATTCTCACCAGAGATGAGATGAACAGCAAATAAAACAAAATAAAAATAGAGAAGAACAACGAAAGTAAGGTAATAGACTGGACTGATGAAGACTATCGTCTGGAGACATAGATTTACTCAGCAGTAAATAGAGAAAAATTAAGGTAACATTAATTACATACCGAATACAAAATTTTCTTGAAAAGATTATTGAGAATTTAGGTGATATGTTCATTTTGTTAAAAAAAATTAATAAGGAAAGATGTTGAGCATTCAAAGGTTATATGATTTCTTACTTTAAAATTATGTAAACTTGTTGATTGATATAACCATGTTAATATTAATTCATATATATATATATATATATAAATACTTACTTTTAATTCTATCTCTAAATATCTCTTCTTTCTAAACTTTTCATTTGAGAGACATTTGTCTAGTTTTAATTTGGTGTTTGTTCCTATTTTTTAATCACTTTTCACAACAACAATGTCATTTTCAGTTTTACATGTTTTTTCAACACCATAATTCATCCACCGCAAATGTCTTTAATCATGCTCTTAACAACAACAATAATGTCACTTTCAGTCTTAAATGATTTTTCAACACCATATCCTACCTAACCAAAAACAAATAATCTTCAATTACCTAATAACAATGATTTTTCTTTCTTATTTATATATATGATATTGGTTAATGTGTCGCTTTGTTTGATCTTGAGACAATAACCTTTTTTCTTTATCAGCATAACTTTTGATTCTATTCTTTAAAAAATTTCTCATTCTGACTTTTATTCTGAAAGACATTTGATAACTCTTAATTGGTTAATATGTCACTATCCCCTACAATTTTTTCTTTTAAACTTTGGCTTTGGATGGACATTTGGTCACATGTCACTATTCTATAGAAATTTTTTTTTTCTAAACTTTGACTCTGGGTGAACATTTGGTAAGTGTTAGTTCCACTGGTGTGGTTTGTGGGTTTTAGAGAACACTCAAGCACTCATAGATCTCACGCAAACTATCAAAGAAAGTTCACACAAACAAAACAAGAAGGAGACACACAAGATTGGTAACCCAGTTCGGCGTCCACTCGCCTAATCTGGGGGGCCAAGCCCGGAGATAAACAATCCACTAAAAGAGATAAAAATACATGAGTGCAAACACTTGTCACTCACACTCTCAAACAATGAAGATCACTATCCTCTCTAGATTGTTTAGTGCTCGCCCACTCTCCTCCAAGAGTCACCCTTACAATCTACGAGCAAAGTAGCTTATATAGACGCCTCAACGTCCCAAATATAGCACATATATCTTTTAGAATCTCCGCGGCTACTAATTTAAAAACCTTCCGAAATTAGCTATTGCAACTCCTGTTGTAACATAAGTTGCAACATGGCCCTGACTGCTGACTTGACTGAATTCTGATTACGTTGCGGACGACCTCAAAACTCATCAACCTCCCGGTCATGCTTAGTCCTAGTCAATGCAGCCAAATCTCCCTATCCCGACTGCCGGCAACTAGCCTACCTCCTCAGTTCCTCATCACGCAGTCCCCTTGCAAGGGGCGCATGTCCTTGTGCGTCTTCATGAAACTTGCCAAACTTAGTCTTCAATCTTCCAAGTTTGGTCTTCAAAGATTCTCCAAACTTGATCTTTAATTCACCCAAGTTTGGTCCTCAAATCTTCCCTTAATAGACTTCAATCAATCTTCATCAAGGATTTTTCAAATCAAATCTTCAATTAGTCTTCATTCCATATTTAGTCTTCAATCACATATCCTAAATATGGTCTTGAATAACTCCACCAAGATCTTCAAGATGCCTTGCCTTGCAAGCCAAGACTCCTTGCCATGTCACCATACTCTCCATGTCATCAATTTTGCCATGTCACATAGATTGCCACGTCATCTTGACTATGTGTCAAATCATGCCAATAATAGTGCGGTTGCACTAACAGTAAGTCTTAATCAGTTTATATATCACATCACAAAAATCAATCATAAATTACTGAGAGATACAAGTTCCACCACCCAAATAGTTTCCCAGCAAACTAACGAATAATTTCACTCCCACTCAAATCATTACGATAATCTCAAACCCTGGTTCAGAATACTCCATCATAAACCTCTTCCGGACCATTTTCGTTTTCATCAATCCAAGCGGTTGCATGCCACCAAAAGGATTGCCTACGGATCACTGGCGACTACTGGCTGGGGCTCTCCCAATCGTCCGATCAAAGTAAGCATGTTTTTTTCCCAAATTTGTTTTCCCCTGTTCCTTTCATGTAAATTTAAAACCATTGATCCGTCGGGCTGATGATGATGATGATGAAGGCAGTGTAGGCATTGTTGTGACGGAGATCCTTCGCCTCCATGTCGAGCAACTTCAACGACTATAGCTATGGTGGCTTCTCATTAAACGTTAGGAATGCAGTCCATCAGATACTGCATTCGCTCCTGCTCCAATCTTCCTCATCCTACTTTGGAGAACAAGTTGGATCGCAAACCCCTCTCGCTCCGATCTACTTCCTCTTGAGTAGAAAAAAGCATTGGATTATTATTAATAATTAATAATAATATATTAATTAGTATTAAATGAAACTATTAATGATTAAGTTATTTATTTTTATTTATTATTTATAAAAAAATATATTATTTGTAATAATTTATGATTTATGTTTGTTCATATCTGTAATCATCGCCTTGGACAACTATAATTTTTTCGGCCTCGATCTGGTGACCTCTCTGAGCTGATAATATGCCCTTCGTTCTCTCCAAATTATTCGACAATTTTATAGATTTTTTAAAATTTATTTATTTTCATTAAAAAACATGATGAACTCGCAAAATTTGAATAGATTATGAATTTAGGGGAAAACATTTTCCAGATGTAATAACAAGCTTCATTTGTTAAAGGGAGAAAGAATTTTTTGAATTTAGTCTTTGCATATTGTGATGTTTCTCTTTTGAGAATGAGATCACATGATGCTATTAAAATAGTACCATATAATAATCTCTGTTTTTGTTGATTTTACTGTTTAGTGATGAATTGATTTAATTTTAGAGAAAATATTTTAATTTAAAAAAACTTTTTACCGAATTTAGATTTGAATTATCAAAATTCATTAAATTATTAGCACTTATCCCAATCAGAATTGTATATAGATTATAAAATATAAACTACTTTAGGGCCCGTTTGGTGGACATGATAGGATATGAATGAATATCATATGAGGACTGGATAGGGGTAGGAAAAAATATGGGCATGATAAGCGCATATCTTCTCCGAGGATATTGACAGGATATGATATGAATGGTCTGTAAATAGACAAAATTGTCATTTATAATATAGTTATATATATATTTTTTTAAAATAGACTTTTTTTGAAATTTTTTTTCCTTAATGATTTACTTATCGGTATATTTTTTTAAAATTTTTAAAAAATAAATAACCTATAAATAATGTCTACGAATATATAAATTGCAATATCACCAACTTGCAAAAATTATAATTAATACTTTTGGGGAAAATCATACACAAAGTCATCAATATGACATAAAGGTAGAGTAAGAAACTCATTAATAGAAAATAAATAGATCACATCAAAATCAATTTGAAAAAAAAATCATCAGACTAGAGAAACTAAAAATAAGATATGATTAAAAAAAATAGACGAAAAATAATCTACTCAAGCACGAAGACTGATGGAGAAACTTTTTAACCACTCTAAATTTGTAAAATTCTATTGAAAATAGTGAAATTAGTGTTCTATCTAGTTATTGACAAGTTTCTTGTCCCAAGCATCGTGTTTAAAAGATCGAAGAGACATAATGAAACACTTGATAAGGGAGACAAACCAAATAATATGGCAAAAAAGTAAATTTATTTTTCTATCATATCCTACCTGTTTCTATCATGACTCCCCCCTAGGATTCATTATCATGTGGCCGACATGATAAAGTGGGCCAACAAGATAAGACTATCATATCCTTTTGGCACACCAAACAAAGGACAACGGCAGGATATGATAGTCTATCATATGCTATCGTTCTTATCATGTTCACCAAACGGGCCCTTAGTGTATATAAAGATTGCTTATTGTTGCTATGAATATATATATATATATATATATATATACCAATTATTATTATGTAATATAATTATGATTATATATTAATAAGAGATAAACATAAAATATGATGAGCTCGTGGAGTTGGAATAGATAACAATAATTTTGGGGGAAGAGACATTCTTTAGCGAGGACAATGATAAGCTTCATTTCATCTTCGACGTGCTCTAATAATTTTAGATTTTTTGAAAAAGAAGGAAATTAAAGAAGTGCTTCGATTTTGAGTTGTCTTTGTGATATTAAGAAAAAGAAATATATTAATTTAGTATTGGGATAAAAATAAATTGTGATTTTTCTCTTTTAATGTGAATGAGATTGTGTCCTCCTTGACAAACTTTGATGAAAAATTGATTTTATTGCTGTATGTTAGAGGACTAGTATATACTTATACTATACTTGTTAGAGGACTACTATATACTTATACTATACTTTGTATCTTACTGTTTATACATACTAATTACTTCTGTATTTATACACATTGTATCTATTTATTGGCCTCTTGCCTTAATGAAAGTATGCCCATTCTTATCAACATCTAACATGGTATCGAGATGTTCTTTGGGTGATCCGCACGGGTCGAGTCCACTTGCTGGACTTTTTGAGAGTCCGATTTGTTCTCATCATTCTCGGGTTTCTTCTCCTCGGCCGGATCTCTTCGAGTTTAGCTCCGCCTAGCGCCCGATCGCCAGCGATCCTCACTTCGGTTGATCATCCACCACTGCCGCCGCTGGCGCCTGTGAGCCATCGTCCTGGTCCCGACCACCGCCTAAGTTCTTCAGCTCCTTGCTCCGGTCCTCGTGTACCTTCTCATCATCGTCATCACTACAAAGCTGCAGACGACCATCCTTACTCTTTTCCGTCTTCAGTTTCTCTTGTGCAGTCCAGCCATCCCCTCTGTTCCTCAAGGACCGTGAGCTCGGACATCGGAGAGTCTTCATCGGCGAGGCTTCCACTCGAGATCCACGTACAAGCCGATCGTCCCTTCCACTGGCCAGCATGATCGCAGCTTTCTTCATTTTGGTCAACAAGCTTTAATGGCATTCATTGTTTGCATGTGATGATAGTGGATGTTCCCTATTCACTAGATGGTGACATTCCACTAATTGGGCCGACCAAACATGATGGGAGACAAGCATGCATGTGATGTTGTTTTTTTTTATTTATTTATTTTTGCCTGTGATGTTATCTCATTCATGTGATGTTATTTCCCTAATAGTTGTTTATTAAAAACACAAAAACACAAAAACACAAAAGCGCCCACATGGCTCTACTACTTTCGAAATTTTCTTAGTCGGTGGATGTCAAATTAAATGGCTCGATTATAAAGAATGAGTACACTACTCTACGTATCATTCTACTTGGATACGAGTTATTTGGACATGTGGATGATACCTCTCCCCTCCTAAAGAGACCGGCGAGTACATTTGCTTCATGGGTTACTCGCGATCGTCCACAATGTCTATCATCATCGGTCGTGCGAGGTCGATATTCGCATGGAAATTGGGCATCTTCCAGACGCCCTCTAGCTATGTGGACTCATCTGCGTCACATGTTTGAGCGATCCGACTACGCTCGCCCGAGTATGCTATTTTTACAAGATCTCACCTATGTTCGACGAGCGGGGGCGCTGCATGCGGGAATATGTTCTTTGAATGCGATCATTGTGGAGACAACTTGACTCTTTAGAGCCTTCCACTTGTTTGGCGTGCAAGTGTTGTAAGGCTCCGCATTCGATCTCGCCCGAACACGGCGGACCTTTGAGTTTCTGATGCGTCTCCGTCCTGACTATGAGCCTGTTTCGCAGCCAATTACTTAATCGAGACCCAATTCCCTCCTTTGAATGATGTTTATGCGCGAGTGTTATGGGCGAGAAAGCGAGGCTACATGCACTCTCATCATCTCGTCCTGGCTCTACAGATACAGTCTTGGCTGCGACATCTTCGCGCTCTTCTCGGACCTCTACTCCCAGTGCACCGTTGTCCTCTCCTCGATCCTCTCCCTTTTGTCACGTTCGCGGTCGACAAGGTCATACAAAGACTCGATGTCCAGCTTCGACAGCGGCAGCAAAGCACTATCCACGAGCATCGTCCGCCTCAGCGGTCTTTTTGGAGTTCCTTCTTCACCTCATCGCATCACTCTGTCGAGGCCTTGACTCCCGATTCTTACCGGGGATATTGCTTCTCGGGGTTGCTAAAGCTTACTGAGCAACTACATGCCATGCGGCGTGCCATGCGATCCAGTTCTTCCTCCGTTATATCTGCGCCTGCGGTATGTCTTCCTCCTCATGGATTTTGAGACTGCGGTGCTACTCACGCATATGATGCGGATGCTACTACCTTAGTTCATCATTCTAGTACTCACCCGGTTTCTAGTGTTCAGTCTGGCGGCGAAGTCTTCTTCCTGTCCGCGCGATCCGGTCATCTTCGATCCTCTTCATTCTCTATTCCCTCGGTTCACCATGTTCTCGGTTTGGCTTTAAATCTTATTTACAGCCCGATCGACTTCACGGATCATGGTTTGGCTGATTCACCTTCTCTTCTTACGCACATTGCATGCGGGGACCATCTACTGGTCGAGAGGATTGGGATCGGGCGTGAGGGAGTTGGCGGGCTTTATCACCTTGAGTCTCTCCATCTACCGCATCTACTTCTCGCTTCCCATATGTACTCCCGCTCATTGCTGCTTTCCTGTTTGTTCATTAGATCGTTGGCATGCTCGATTAGGACATGTATCTAATGCTACTTCTGAAACTATTAACTAGTTGAGGTATCTTGGATTCTGTCTCTTCGGCTCATTATCTTCTTGCTTTATGGGTTTGTAAGTTTGCTAAACATTCGACTCTTCCTTTTTACATCTAGTGACTCCTTTTCCAACTCCACTTTTTGATCTAGTACATTCGATGTTTGGGGTCCTGCTCCTTCCCTCTTCTCTCATTTGGATTCTCTTATTCACATAAGCTTCATTGATGACTTTTCTAGATATACACGGCTCTACCTAATGCGATCTCGTTACGAAGTCTACACCATTTATTCTCAATTCACACAAATGGTTTCAAACTCAATTCGATAAAGCGAATCAAGGTTCTTGACCCGATGGAGCTCAAGAGTATCTCTCTACATCTTTCCGTGCCTTACTTTCCTCTCATGGTACCCTTTCTCGTGATCCTGTCCTTACACACCTGTCGAATGGTGTTGCTTGGCGTAAGCATCGCCATATACTTGAGACTACTCGTGCCCTTCTTTTTACGCCTCCCTCTGTTCCTCAACAATTTTTGAGGTGAAGCTATTCTTACATCCATCTATCTTATTAATAGAACACCTTCCTCCACTCTTTTCACGGTGTTACTCCTTATGAGCGGTTGTTCTCTTGTTCCCCATCTTATGGTCATCTTCGCACCTTTGGTTGTGTTTGCTTTTGTGCTCCCGCCTTCCACTCGAGCGAACTAAGCTCTCTCCATGACGTTACGTGATGTGCATTTTTCTTGGATCGACTCTGAACACAAGGGTTATCATCTGCTATGATCCCTACCTCTAAAGTCGTCTTCGTATTTCTCGTCATGTTACCTTTCTTGAAGATACCACTTTCTTTACCTCTCCTCCTTGGATCTTTCCTTTCTTAGGACTTCCTCTTCTTTTCCTACTCCCAAACCTTTAGTTATTCTACCCGACTTCTCGACATTCCTACAGCCTCACAACTTCACCCACCATGTCTTCTAGCATTTCTCCTCCTTCTTCTACCCAACTCCCGAGCAAATGTTGATACTTGGTGATTCTCCCGTTTCCTCCTCCCGGTCCCACCTCCCACGAAGATGCTCACCCTTATCCCTCGTCGTTACCCGGACCGTGTTCAGTCGTCCTCCGATTTCGGTATGCTCTTTCTCTTTCTTCTACTTACTCTCCACATTTTTCGGACTTTTCTTTGCTGCTTGTTCACACTTATCATGAGCCACGAGTCATATCGTGAGGCCGCTGCAACATCCCCATTAGCGGCGAGCTATGAGCGAGAGGAACTTAGGGGCTCTTGAGCGTATGCATACACGGGATCTCGTTCCTCTTCTCCTTCCGATGTTACTCCCATCGGGTTGTCGGTGGATCTATAGGATTAAGACCCGCACCGATGGCACTGATGGCGCTATAAAGGCTCGTCTTGTTGCTCGTGGCTTTACTCAAGAGTATGGCATTGATTATGAGGAGACCTTTGCTCCTGTAGCCAAGTTGACTACTGTTCGTCTTCTTCTTGCTGTTGCTGCAGCACGTCAGTGGCCGCTCTATCAGTTAGATGTGACCAATGCTTTCTTACATGGAGATCTTCTACGAGGAGGTTTATATGACTCCTCCTCACGGTTTCTCTCATCCTCCTCGGCATGTGTGTCATCTTAGTCGAGCTATTTATGGACTCAAAGCGAGGCTCCTCGCGCTCGGTTTGAGCGTTTCCTATGATGTGATTCTTGCTCTTGGTTTCTCGAGAGGCTCTCATGATTACAGCTCTCTTCACTCGTCGGACTCCTCGTGGTCTCACTATTCTTCTTTTATATGTTGATCGATATGGTTATTTACGGTGATGATCTCGGGACTATTATTTCTCTGACAGCGTGAGTTTACACACGAGTTTCGGATGAAAGATCTTGGTCCCCTTACGTTACTTTCTAGGTCTTGAGATTGCTTATTCTCGTCGCGGTTAGTTGTTATCTCGTAGAAATATATTTTCGACATTTTTTGACGGTGACATCACCGATATTCGCCTTTCGCTTCCACTCCCATTGAATTACATCACCGTCTCTCCTCTTATGATGGTGAGCTTTTAGCCCGATCCCACTCGTTATCGGGCTCTTGTTGGTGCTCTCGTCTACTTGACCATCACTCGACCCGATATTGCTTGTCGCGATTCGTGTTCTCGATCGGTTTGTAGGTGCTCCTCGCTCTACTCATTATCTTTCGCCTGCGGGTTCTCGTTACCTCCAGTGGCACTCTTACTAGATCTTTATTTTTCTCGGCCACATCATCGTTTGAGTGCGTGCCCTGCTTGTGATGCTCGATTAGGGCGGGTAGATTCTCCTGATCGCAAATCTACTGCTCGGTTTCTCGCATTTTTCCTTGGAGATTCCCTTATCTCTTGGAAAAGCAAGAAACAATCCACAGTTGCTCTTTCTACTGCCGAGGCCGAGTATGGTGCTATGTCCTCCACTGCCAAGGAGATTATTTGGTTGCGTCATATTTTAGTGGATTTTGGTGTCTCTTTATCTACTCCGCTCCTATCTCATCGGTGACAATCGAGTGCCATCAAAATTGCTTTGCCAATCGTATTTCATGAGCGCGCCAAACATCTTGAGGTTGCTCTCACATTTTGTTCGTCATCAGTTACCATCTTTGGTACTATTCTTCTTCAGTATGTTGCCTCCTGCCTATCGACTTCGATCTTTTCACTAAAAGCGCATCATTTTGTTTCTCATTCGGTTCGGGTTGACAAACTCTCCGTTTACTGATCCACACGTGAGTTTGAGGGAGGGTGTTAGAGGACTAGTATATACTTATACTATACTTGTTAGAGGACTACTATATACTTATACTATACTTTGTATCTTCTTGTTTTATACATACTAATTACTACAGTATTTATACACATTGTATCTATTTATTGGCCTCTTGCCTTAATGAAAGTATGCCCATTCTTATCAACATCTAACTACTCTAATTTTAGTGTTATATTGAGAAATTATATATTGAATTTAGTTTTCAAATAATAAAAAAGTGTTTTTTTTTAAAATTTTTTAACTTGAAACAAACATTGATTAAATAAATGGTTAATTGATTCAAATATGTATTTTACTTCATGGGTTCATACATTTTAAATTTAAAAGATAAGTATTAGTAAATGATAGAATTCCAGTGTTAATGTTATAGTTACTAATAGATCTTAACTATCAATATATAGGTATAGTCCCAGCATATGAAGCCAAAGTGGGGGGTTAAAACACAAAACCTGGGATTAATTAAAAAAAAATAGAGCCATATATTTAATGCTACTTGGATGGGCACACACATTTGCTCCACATTCTTTCACATGGGTGTAGGATCCGCTAAGCAAACTTAAAGGAAAAGCCTTATGTTTGGAAACAAGTTATCGAATGTGAAAGAAACCAAACGTTTTATACTCATAGTGAATGCAATTCTTAAATGTATGTCCAAATATCTCCCCCTCTAAAATCTTTGTTGATGAGAATATTCGATCTATTTTCATCTATTGATATTTGCTTTTCAGTTCTTGATTTTAAAAGGTTTTTAATTTGATTATTAAATATATCTTACATTAAACCAAGCAATTAGTTAATATAATTGAATTATTGAAATATTACACAAAATTCAATGGTTTAGATTTTTAATATTTTATTCTTCATTTTTAATTGCATGGAGCTTACAGATTTATAAAATTTTTCTGAGTTGGAATGATCATGTAAATTTGGCTTTTATTCATAAATTTAAAAAGTTTCCCCTTCAAAATTTGATTTTAAACAAAAATTATTCAATTAAACTCGGATGATTTATAAAAAATGTATTTTGAATATAAATTAGTATATGTATATGTGTTTCTAAAGAAAATAGGGACTAATTTTTATATATTTTAGAAGAAAACCAAATGAAGTAATAAGCCATAACTATGTTTTTCTTGATCTTATTACTATTAAAGAGACTTCAAATATTTATAATGTATATTATTTTTAAAGCAAAATTTTTTTACATTGAAGCCCGCAGCATGAGTGTGGGCCCTTTACACTAGTATATATATATATATATTATTGCAATAAAAATATTATTTAAAATAATAATGATTAACATATATGTCTTTTCGGAAAGTTGTATTTTTGATAAAAATATCTTTTCATGTCTTGTACATTTTTTTCATACAAATTTACTTTTTTTGGTCACTTATGTATGCATAAAACTAAATAAAGATAATATCTTTTAACTATTCAAATAGATCAATGCATGCAGACTAATGTGTTATCTCAAATATTCAATCTCTTAAAAAAATTAACCTTAAATCATATTTAAAATCATCACATAAATAATAAATTGATATTTCATCAATTATATTATAATATCTTTCAAAGTAAAAGGTATATAAAGATAATTCGCATCCTTTTATATTGTAGTGTTTAAATTTATTTTTTTACGCTGATGTTACCTTCTAGATAGAGATTATTGCAAACATATAATTACTCTTAAACTAAATCCTCTTCATTTCTCTCATAACATGAATATTTTTATTTTTGAATAAACATAACATGAATTCAAATATGGAGAAAATAATTGTACGAAAAATTAATTATTGTACGGATTTTTGTAAATTTGAAAAGATAGACAAAAGTTAGGAAGAAAATATAGCATTAGCAAATATCAATGTATATGAAACATAGATTTGTTGCAATTCAATTATCTTTCCATCTAGATATATTTAAAGGCTCTTTCACAATTTGATACTTCAAATCTCCAGATGGATTAATAAGTCTTATCAAATAAAAATCAACATTAATAACTTTTTCCTTTTTAAATTAATAAAACAAATCATGCTTCCCATCATGAAAACAACACATAACAAATCCACTTTTGTTGATTTGTTATTTTGTTAGTTTATCTTTTTAATATTAAATATTTAAAAATAGAAAATATTTTTCAAAAATAATTCAAAAATATTTCTTAAAATTAAGAACCAGGAAAGTCTATAATGCACAACAAATTTTTTTCATTTTAGTGAAAAGGTAACAAATGGATTTTTTTAATCAATTAATATTATAAATTTTATTGTTTAGGGTGTAAATGACTCAAAATAAATAAATAAATAAAATAAATATTGAATTCATGACACCGAATACATGAGTTCTAATCAAAAGAATTCACTCAAAAATAAAGCAAATAAAAACATAAAAATTTCAATTCATCGAGTCCCCTTCCACAAAAACCCTAAAAACAATATTTATAGAGACCTAAACTCTGAGACAAAATAGTAAATAAAAACTATAATAGTTATAAATTACTGGATAATAAACAAACTAATAAATCTAAGATAATAACAAAATACTAAATAAAACTACTTTGAATATTTAAATTTAAAATCCTAAAATTATTAGGCACCATGCTGCATCATTTACCCCCACTCTCGAGAAACTCAGCCTCGAGTTTTAATCTGGGCAATTAAGTTTGTAATTGAATATTTCAGCAAACCATCCCCATTCCAATATTTAAATTTCTTGTTCTTGGATTCTTCCCATTTAGTAGCTTTCTTCCTCTTCTTCTTCGAAAACAACCACACCCTTAGTTTCGATTTGTTGTGAAACTTAGAAAATCCTTCTCATTATTCTTCTTTCGTCCAACACTCTTCCAATCAACCTTTTATCTTTTTCCTCAGTTTTAGAAGCTTCTCTAATTATATTTTCACAACCATCATTAGTATTAGAACTGAACACCTTATTTTTAAGCAACCGCTGGCTTTTGTATCTTCTCTTCATGTTTGGGGAGTTGATATTATCCGCCTTATAAAGATAAATTTCGCCTCTCATCTCGCTTCATATTCATCTTCCTCATCTCCATCCGGCTCACAAATAATATTCTTCCCTATAATGTTCACGGAAGGGACATTCATTTGATTTGTATCCAGGTTGATCACACATAAAACACTTCCCTACGATAGGGTTTCGTGATAGGGATATTACTCGCTTTCTTGATTTCTTTATCTTTCCCTTCTTAATATTTCCCTACAATCTCTGTTGTCTTGTTCCTTCTGTATTGGTTGTTGTTTTTATTGCTACGATCTTCAAACTCTTATGTGGACTCTTCGACTTTTATTATGGTTCCTCCAACCTCGCTCTTGTCTGCATTAACTCCCGCCTTTTGAGGCCATGTTCTCTATCTCGTGATAAGGTTCACGTCTCTTGTGTGTATCAATTTGTAGAGCATCCAGACGATCTACAATTTCTTCAGCGCCATCAAAATGCCGATCTGAGATCCATCCATTGCTCCAAAGGTCGCTCCAATCGTAGATGCTTTCATCCCCAGAGGGCTCTAACCTTCGATCACCGCCACGAAAACCATCATCTCCACGTATCGACGTGTCTCGCCTCGATACCACTTGACGAATCGGATCCGTAATTCTAATAAAAACCTCACTCTAAAAATAGAGCAAAACAAAAACATAAAATTTTAATTTATGCGAGTCCACAAAATCCTCAAAACAATATTTATAGAGATCTAAACTAAGGACAAAATAATAAATAAAACTAAAATGGTTATAAATTACTTCGATAATAAATTAATTAATAAATCTAAAATGATGACAAAAACAATAAATAAAAATTACTTTTAAATATTTAAATTTTAAATTTTCTAAATTATTAGGCACCATGTTGTGTGAAATCAACACTATATTAATATTATATATAGAAGACATTTGCCCTCACACTCTACTGTACACGTGCATGTCTCAAGTGAATGCATGCACTATTCATTAGATTTACGTATTACTTAATTTATGTAGAAACAAAATTGTTATAATATATATATCAACTGTGGAAGTCATTGAGATAGACACAGAATGGTAAATTCTGAGTTTTGGTTTTTCTATAAAATTTGTTATAATTGTATTAATTAAGTTACTATTACTAATTACAAATTATATGTTTTAAATCAAAAAATATTGTGTATCTTTTATATTTTTACTCATAAGCACAATATCTAGTTAAATCAATATCGACAAATGTTAAATTAGAATCCAATGGTTGATAAAACATTCATAGATGACAGCAGCTATATATATCATTAACTCACCATTTGGATTTTAATTTATTTTAAATTATATTATAGTTTTCATGATGCCGCTCTATTTACATGCAATTTAGTCATTTATTTAATAGTCAGCGCTAGACAAACATTAATTAGATATCTAACCAAATAAAAATAGATCTAGAGTTTTTAGAGCCAATATATTGTCCATGGATCTATTATTTAGAATCAAAATTATTATTATTATTATTATTATTATTATTATTATTCTATTCAATGAGAGTTAACATGCATGCAAGTAAAGTTTAAACAAGATTAAATGATTTAGCGAGCTGAAGAACTGCCTGCTCCTAATTAATCAATCCCAGGATAGTTTTTGTTATGTATTTATTTGTTTCATATCACTATTGGCAGTGTTTCCAAATTTTCATGCAAGTTAAATTGCCCACGCTTAGGGAACTCATATATGTTAGTTCTTAATCTATCTGTAGTTTTTCATTTATTATTATTCTAGTCTTTTAATAATCATGATTTATTTTATTTTTCATTGTATGTTCTTAATTTTTACATATATATATATATATAGGCTTGAATTTCATGAAATTCATGAAATGGAAGAGATATAAAGGTCTAACGCTAGTACTAGTAGCCACCTAATGTTATGATAAATTTATATATGTTTAAATGGAAGAGAGCAGCAAACTTTTCATCTATTATTTTACTAATTAGAGACAAGGATTCGGACACCGTCCTAGAGATGGTAGCAGTGATCCCGATCCAGCGAGAGTTCGGACCGACGGAAGCGAGGATTCCCGGTTTATTCTCCCCATGGGGGCGGGGACGAGGGCAGCCGGTCCCGTTTGTTAAATAGGCGGGGCGGGATGCTATCCCGCCCATGAGGTCCCCATCCCGGTTAAAATAATAAGGTTTAAACCTCCGATCCGGTCATCTTTTGAAAAGTTACCATTTATCTCTTATTTTCGGTCCTTTATAGTCCCTTCACGTTAAATGTGTTTTAAATCCAGGACAGCCGGACGTCCAGGTTCTTAGTCTAAAA